>NW_024581137.1:20538625-20580148 GCF_017639235.1 Corvus kubaryi | reverse complement strand
TAAGATCTGATGTGACTTCTTAGATTTGCTGGGTTTTTGCACTGCTGTTCAAAAAAGTTCTGTAAAATCAGAATTAGTCTCTCCTGTCTTATTTTCATTCAAATAGTAATTCGTTCCTTTTAAGTCACTACTTCTAGATGCTGGCATTTTCTCACCATATTAGGACAATGACTTCAATGGAAAAAACCTCAGGCTCTTTTTAATGCAAGGAAAATCTGTGAACTAACAGTCAAAAGAGTTTTCATTAAAATCCATGTAGATTAAAAGGCTAAAAATTCAAATTAGTAGACAAGGCAATCTTCCTAGGGGGAAAACAACAAGGCAAACATTGATGCTCTGAACAGCACACAAAAATGAGAAAACATTGGAGGTTTAATTGTGACAGTGTATTGAAAATAAACTAGCTCAAAATGTCAAATGGTGAACAAACTTCACTTTTAAGCACTTCACTAAAACACGACATAAGCTTAGATACAGGATGAGAAGAGTACAGAGCACTGAGCCATGCAGTTTAACACCCTATTAAGAAGGTCTCATATGCAATTCCTACCTGACACTACCCAAGATCACCAGCCAATTAGCAATAAGGCCAGAAAAATAGTTTAGCTATTTTGATTTCCTATCCCCCAAGCTATTTGTTCAATCACAGTACCATCTCAGCCTAGTGGTATTTTGTGTTTATTTCTTCCAATTTCATGCCTTCAAGCACTTTTTACAGTATCTATAGGTAGTACCTGTCTGTTATTTCCACTTTGCCCATGGAGAAATTGAAGATATTTGTCTCAAACAATAGAACTGCTCATGAACAGTTGAAAAAGTAACACTGAATCCCCATTTACAGTTGACTACTAGGTGCAGATTAAATGATCATTGATACAGGTAGGAATCTTGACACAGACCTGCAATTTTTTATTGTGGCAACAAGTGCAAATATCAGAGTAAATTCCTTTACCTGTTTTTTGAAGTATAGCTCTGCATCCAGGTAGTCTTTCTTTGGGTTTGAGGATCAATCTCCTTAAGAAAACCAGTTCCCAAAGCTCCCATATAAGGGAATATTTAATCAGTAACTTAATCTCAAGTACTAATCAGGATACTTATTTGATAATTGATTATTAAAACTATAACTACATCTTTATTGTCATTATAATTGAGGGTTTAATTCTATAGCAAACAGACATACAATTTGCATGTGCATAAAACTCAGTGGGTGCTCTTTTAAAAGTCAACTAAATTTAATATACTTAACAAAAACTAGGTTATTAAATACAAATTAAAGCTGGAGACACACAAACTGTAATGTCATCCTGTTTTATATTCTTGGGTTACTGCATCAAGGATCATTTTTCAAAACAAGTTCACAAGACTTTTAAACAACTATCCCAGCATGTGATGGGGAAATAAGAACACCAGAGCGATAATCACTGTGCAACTTATTAGTAAAGCTCTGTGGAGTAGCTCACTTATAGCTATAATTAACCAAATTTGCTTCTTGAAAAGAAGCAAACTAGTTGCTGGTGCAACTAGCTCTATATTTCAGGAATTCCCTACAGAATAACAGATTTTTAAATAAAGCAAATCTATATATATATTTGGAGTTTTAGAGTTTATTACTTGATAAGGGGGATGATCCTCTCATGGATTCATGTCAAATTAAATACAGTATTTTAAAAATACCAGGAATTAATTACAGATGCCGAGTGGAAGAAGTGTACATGTGAGATCTGTACTATACATAAATTATTTGCAAACCGTTGTAAATCTGGAATGAATAAAGTTGCAGCTGATACTGCTTTATTCAAAGTAGCTAATCCTAAAGGTGAGCATGAAAGTTATAGAAAAGGTTTTGCAGTCCTGAGTGACTGGAGAGCAACACTGCTGAAGAATCATTTCTGTCTCTGATAAGATCAGAACGAGCAGGCATGGAATAAAATTATCAGGTAACAAGCAGAAAACAAAGTGAAGTGCTTTTCCACAAAGGATGAAAGAAAAATATGGATTCCCATGCTACAGTAAAATCCAGACAGCAAAAATACAAAAGGTGTTGAAGAGGAGTTCTTTAAATTATAGAGGATAAGCACTTTAGTAAATAATAGATGTGACAGTCCAACACAATCCTGAATTGTTTATGTTAATAGGAAGTAGCTGGTTTTTTATGAAATACTAGATTACGAAATAAACTGAGTAAGCTTCAGATACAGACTCAAGGCATCCATCTCTACTTTGGTGAAGGTGTTTGAGCCAGATACCATACCTATCCTGGGACTGGGCCAAATTCTCCACAAAATTACACGATGGACATGCTTTTGCTTAAAATGCAAAATCAGCACTTCTCCTAGCCATTATCAGCTTAGACTGTAAAAAGGCAAAGAATAGCATCTCCTACACCCCTAAATGCCCATATTTCTCTTACACCTCGCAGATAAAATGAAGGTAGATGCTCTAGAACATCACCCTGCAATGTGGCAGCTGCAGCAACAGATCCTATTTAACATCTTAGGTTAGAGACCAAGCTGCACAGGAGCTAAAGCAGATTAACTCACATCAGGCTCCTAAATCCTAGGAGCCTAAAAATAGCATTCTGTATGTTTGCTTTTCACAGTCACATAAAATAGGCTTTGGTTTTCATCTATTCACTAGAACTTGGGTAGGATTTTATGCTAAGAGGCTGCTTACCTCCTGAAACAGCCTCTGGTTTGAATCACAGGGGCCTTTTTCTTTCCCTCAGTTGATGTTTTCAGGGCCTTCGTTATTGTCTCCATTCCATTCTTAGACGAACTGCAGAAAGGTATGTGCTGCATACTCTCTTTTTGTGCAGAGTTGTATGCAGCAGTCTCTGCAGTAGAGGTGTCCCATGAGCTCATCCCCTGAGAGGAGCTTCTTGCCTGTCCTGGGACCATGACCTGGAGTCTCTCCCTGTCACACAGCTGCACGTGTGCCATACTGTCCTCTGAGCCATCACACTGGCCTGTGGGGCAGCTTTTAAAGCAAGAGCATTGTGTAAACTTGGCATGTGACACACTCAGAAAGCTACAATTTTCATATTGTATCTCCTTACCAATTGTAAATCAGTCATTTTAAGGATGCTTTCCATTCTTGCTTCCCTTTAGGCATCTCTTATTTCTCTCTGGAAAAAGAAAAGATGTAGTTTATGGCTAACTGCAGGACTGAAATGACATATATAATAGCAACAGCAGGCAACAAATGTGTCCCTAAAGTGGCAATATGGTGCCTTTTGTTTTGTTTTAAGACTTTGGAGTGATAGACAAATTGTCTTTCTGAGCTGCAATTTGAATAGTTACAGGGAATTTAGAACACAACGTTACGCATGTTCAGTAATAAGGACTGCATAGTCTGACCTCTTTGAAAATTGAATGACAGGAAAAGACAATCAGGAGGGCAAAATATTGATTATTATGCATAGGGTTATTAGCAATAAAGCTTAACAGTAGTGTTTGGGTTTGTTTTGGCTTTTTTTAATTTCCTTGCAGTCTTCTTTTATTTTCAGTTAAAAAAGACAAACCAAACACTTTCTGATCAGATATTTTTACATGAAATTGAACTCTGGCCCATTTGTGGGAACAAACAGAGCCTGCATGGAACACTTTTGCTATTAGAAAAAGAGATGCTTTATATCTAAATATAATGGTTTACATATATGAGAACCTCAAATTCCCCCATGTAACTATTTAAAGGACTGATGTTGCCACTCTATCCACATGAGTAATCCAGCTTGCATCTCTCTGAAGGGATGCCAAGGACGGAGTATGTCCCTGACCATGTCCCAGTGCCCAGACACAGACAAGTACAGCACAATCCCCTTGTCACATACAGGACAAACACCATTCCAGGCACAGGAATGCAGCAGGACAAGAGATCTGGAAGCCACAACGTGTTTGAAGCTTTCCAGCTCTCTTTTCTTTCCCTCAGACTGAGCTCTCAGAGCACCTCACAGGGGCAGGTGCATGGAAAAGGAAAAGGATAGGGGATGAGACAGCTGAGCACCTGCAGCAGTTACTGACTTCAGCTGCAGTTGTATGAGCTCACATTTCTAAAACCACTGTGCCAGGAAAAGTGATGCCACAGTGCAGATTTTGGTGTCGGCTGATCTGAAGAAGGGATCACTGTCTGAATACATCCTGGTTAAGAATTTAAGGGCGAGAAACAACAGGCACCCGGCGGAGATTCCCTGTTACCGGGATGGGGCAAGAGGTGCTCTGAGCAGCATCAATAGCCGCTAGCTGAGAGCCCCCCACCCATGTCCTTGTGGCTGTAGCTCATTACTCACTTGGCAGCCCCTCTACATCTTGCTTCACTTCTGTCAATGACTTTAATTTCACTTTTCTCTCTGTAGCATTTGCTTCCTCTCTCTTTGCCTCTCCCTCTTTTAAAACTTCTGTGATATCTCCTTATACTTCCCTTTGCTTATTGAAAGGAAAACCTGAGATGATCATGCCGGTATATTATTTGATCTTTTGAAACATCCACCAAAATTTCAGCACTGTCATGGGTGACATTTTATCAAAATTATTTAGTAAGCTGATTTGTTTCTATTTGTAAATGTGTTCTTAAGGGGACAACTCTCATTTAACAAAACACAAAAACTAAAATTAAAGCAATAAAATATATATTAGAACCTCATTAAAATTAATCCCTGAATACAATGTTTTCAATATAAGATCATTTCAACATTTGTCATTATTTCAGGCTCTGTGTGTTTTCCCAAACTAAAATACATTAAGGTGTGGGTGACGTTAAGAATATAGATCAGTATTATTAGATTATTTGGGTAGATTATATGTTATCCTTGTACTGAGGGTCCTAAATGAGAGAAATTAAGGTTAAGGATTACAGTGACATGTTTTAAGGATGAAAATGCCTCAATAGGGCATTTAAACAACCTTATTTCTGTCCTTTGCTTGCACAAATCCATTCAGTGTCTGCCATAAAAATACTTCTGCATGCAGTCCTAAATTAGACTAAACTGTCTTTTCCAAGTAGATTACACTCTAATTCTTTATTATTATTATGTCAGTGTTAAAAGCTGGGTTTATTTCCTGAATTTTCCTATTCTCACATGCTACTAGGGGGAGCTGAAAACCCACCACAGACCAGTTTCTCTCTCCTGGATCTCCGCTCTTTTCAGGTAGGTGGGGTGAGTGTCTGGTTGTCACAGGGCCACAGGCGACAAGACAGCAGGGGACCAAGTGTCTCCAGCTGAGAGCAAAGAGCGGGAGCTCCTCTCGTGGTTGCCATGGCAGCCAGAGCCATCCCCACACCCGGCACCGGTAACGGGCACACCGTGATTTCACACTCGCCTTCCACTTGCCCCTCATCCAGCGATGCACTGCTTGCTTGAGGTGCAACTGCCAGAAATCACTCTCCTCTCAAAGCTGCTGTGGGTCTTGTACTTCCATTCAAATTCCGCAATGTGTACCATGGTTGTTGGGACCCTCCCCCTGCCATGTGGTCCTGGGAGAGGGGCCCTGGGTGGGAGGCACGGGGTTTCCCTGCCCCTGCTCAGCCTCGTTCCCCATTGGTTGGTTTGTGTTCCCCTGCATGGGCAAGGACCCTCGGGTCCTGTGATTGTCTCAGTTCCTCGGCAGATCCTCAGCCATGTGGCTGGAGAAATAAATATCTCTCTGAAACATCTATCAAGAATCGGTCCGTATATATTTCTTTTCCACGGGCCTCATCGTTTGATACGCGTGTTGCAGTATCCTCACTGTAAAAAATGGTGGATAATGCTGTCAAGAGACCGATCCCTAAGGACAGAAAATTCAAGAGTAAAAACCCCTCTAGATCTCTCTCTTCTTGCCTTGGTTTGGATATTCTCTCTAAATTATAGAGGAACTGTGGAAAGACTCTTGGCTCTCAGAGCCGCATATGAACATTTATCTTAAACTTGAAAAGATTCTTGAACAACAATTTGTAAATTTAGCTTAATTCAAGCTCAGAAAGAATTGAAACACTTCCTGGCATGGTTGTTTAAGAACTTTTTCTATGTTTCTTGGGATTTAACTCTTACCAAAGACTTTTGGAAGACCGTTTGGACACAGTTAATTTTTGAGTCAAAATATATGCCGATGGAAGAATATTTCCATGAATTTTATTTAATTACCGAGACTGTTGAGCAATGTCAGCTGTGTTGTGTCCTGGCGAAAGGAAGCCTGCCTCAGAGTCCGTGTGACCGAGGCCATGTGGACCGAGCCCTCTGCGAGCGGCAGCGAGGCAGTTTCTGCGTGCGGGCAGAGCGGCACGAGCTGCAGTGTTGGCAGCAGAGCAGAGCGAGGCGCGGCGGGAGCGGGGCGACCCGGCGGTGCCCGCCTGGCCCCGCGCAGCGCGAGGTGGAGCGAGCCCCGTGAACGCCTGACCGAGAGGGGCAGTGCGCGGGCGGCGGCTGGCAGCGATGGCAACACGGGGCTGCGCAGAGCCCAGACACGCGCCGGAGCAGCGCCGCTCGGAGAGCGCGGAGCAGCCGCAACGCGGGGGCCCGGCCGAGACGTCGGAGTCGGCGAGGCGGCGGCCACGCGGGACCAGCAGCCACGACGAACATGCAAGCGTGTGATAGGAGGAGTTGTAGCAACAAAAATCACAGGAACTGTGAAATGGTACAATGTCAAAAACAACTATGGGTTTATAACACGAGATGATACAGGGGAAGATTTATTCATCCATAGAACTGCCATCAAAAGGAATAACCCTAAAAATTACCTGCAAAGTGTAGGAGATGGGGAAGTTGTACAATTTGATATAGTGCAAGGAAAGAAGGGTTTACAAGCAGCAAATGTTGCTGGGCCTGGAGGTATTCCAGTCAAAGGCAGCCGTTATGCACAAAATTATAAACAATATCCATCCCAGCAATTTCCCTACCCACACCCTAACTTCCCCCTTTTACCCTATACCCAATATGAACCTTTTCCTAAGTTTACCCCATCCCCAGTTTATTCCTAATCCATTTTTCACCCCATGGCTTCCCTATACAATTCCCTTTCCCTACAACTCCTCTCTGATGCCGAGGGGGGGATGAAAAGGGGGAGGGAAGAAATTAAACCCTCTCCTGCCTCAGTTTCCCCACAGAGCATGCCCGGAGGGTTCTGTCTCCCTTCTGTCAGCACTAAGATGTTCCACAGAATCTGATTGGACATTTAAAGACTCAGGAGGGTGGCTTGTTTTGTTTTAAAACTGTCCTTGTTATCTCATGTTTATCCAGTTGTTTTCAATGTTAAGTTTTAAATCTCTTTTTGTTAAAAATAAACGGGTGAAATGTTGGGGCCCTCCCCCTGCCATGGAGCCCTGGGAGAGGGGCCCTGAGGGCACAGACACGGGGTTTACCTGTCCCTGGTCAGCCTCGTTCCCATTGGTTGGTTTGTGTTCCCCTGCGTGGGCAAGGACCCTCGGGTCCCGTGATTGCAGCAGTTCCTCGGCAGAGCTCCGGCCATGCGGCTGGAGAAATAAACATCTCTGAAACATCTATCAAGAATCGGTCCATATATATTTCTTTTCCACGGGCCTCGTTGTTTGATACATCATGTTACAGTATCCCCACTGTAACAAATGGTGTGCACTGTATTTGGTATTTACCCCTGGAACAAGATTCAAGCATTTCTGTTACCCACATTCAATACAAATTGTGTTGCCAGGGGTTTTACAAGGCTTGGCTATGATCCTAAGCAAACTTTTTTTACTTGAAACGACTTCATTAGATTCCATCACTATCCCTTATTTTACTCAAGCTTTCTTGCAGGCTCAGGGAGATGATAATGACATAATGGCATAAATACATTGATAATATAATCCTTTGCTGGAATTTCACACAAGAGTGTAAACTGTTTTTACTGACCTTTGTGAGGTAAATAAATGACAGCAAAACATGGTAGCATCATAATTCCTGGAATTGCTCTATTTTCTGTATAAATGTACCAGTAGCCACTTGCTTAGTTTGTAGGCTGTGCATTACCTCGTGCATAAGAAATCACAGAAATATTAATGTAAAACTACTGCTGTCTCAGTGCATTATCATCACATTATGAAGCTTTCAATTGATGATGTCTCTCTTGTTCTGAGACAACTTTGACCTTCAGTTTTTAGTGAGGTGAATAATATTACATCACATCTAAAGAGAACAGTGTAATCATCTTTTCTATTTGCAGCCAAAGACAGTCAACACTATTTGATACAATCAGCATGTGTCTTGATAGTGAAGGCACATGGTGACAAGTCTAACTGAATGTAGTTATTTGGCTGTCATGAAATGCACCTTATGGTGATAAACTTCAGCCATAAAATTGGAAGACTATCACATAAACATGTTTCATGAAGAAATACACTAACAGAATTCAGTGCTGGTTTATAGTTGGAAAACTGTGCTCTATTTATTATGCTGCAATTTTTACAGTAAGTCAGGTTCCAAAGCTCATTACATTTTACAATGAAGTAATTACGGGGTGTTGATTCTTGTCCTCCAACCAACAGGTCTATCTAATTAGTGTACAATAAACTGAAATACCACGATTAAGGATGTGTAAAAGGATACTAAGACTGGATGCAGCTTCAGTGTACTTAGAAGCAGGGGGAACTGCACAGCTAGTCCCCCACTATGTGCCTGGGTGAGATACCTCAAAAGTACTTCCTCTGCCTTTGCACCCTCTCCTTTGGGAACATGTCCTAATGCAGACAATACAATAAGCATATCAAGGCAGTTCACATTTGTATGCCTTAAATCTTGAACTTGATACAAACCCAGCATTTTCTCTTCATTACTTATCAGGCATTTTATCTCTTAGATAAATTTCTTCTTCCTGTAATCTTAAAGGATATGGTTTTCATAACACTTGCTGAAGGTTAAGCTATAAAACTACCCAAAACAATAGCTTCAATAAACTCAGAGACATTGTCTTATCTTCAGCATAAGTCAGTCTCACTGCACTGCAATGTTTCCAGCTTGGCATTTTATTGGTTATGGGAGATGTTCTGAGCCACAAGGAGTCTCAGTCCTGCTGGAAGTCAAAGGGAATTTGAGACTTACGCCCATTTGTGCTTTTGAAGATTCACACTGTGGCTTTGAATGGTTGCCTGTGAATAAGATTTGAAATATGGGGTCACTCTTCTACTGAATTAACCATTCTGCAATTAGCAGTAGCAGGATTTACTTATTTATATGCACAATATTACTGTGTTTATAAAACATTCACCCAAAGAAAGTGACTTTATCTAAGAGAGGCTGTGATCATGGGGTGTTCTTAGGCTGCCCAGGTAAACAGTGGAGCACAAATGGTGTTTCAGGAGTATTCTCAAAGCAAGGAGTTTCTTGGTATATATTTGCCCTGCTCCACCTTCAAATGTGTAAATTGGACAACATGCAGAGGTGCCCTGGAATGGCAGAAAGAGAAAAACATTGATCGAAGCTATGCTTTAACTATTCAAGAAGAAAAGCAGCCCCCTTTGGGCCATTGCAACTCAGAAAAAATGTAAACTATGTAAATCTCAGCTGCAGTTCACATATCTGCTAGAAGAAGAGGAAATAATTAAAACAGTCCTGACTTTTCTTTTTTTTCAGATTAGAAAGGTTAGTCTTCTCTCAAAATTATTTAATCTTTTCAGACCTCTTGCAGCCATTCACAACATTAGAGAGCCGTATGATGATAAAGATAAAATTAATGCCTCACTTTTATGTAAGATTTATCAGGCCAACATTAATCATTACTTGGTTAATTCAACAGACAAAGAAAAATAATCACCAAGTCTCAAAGAAACAGGGAATGTTTTTACAGGCCCATTACATCTACACATTTTCTAACCTTGCTAGAGCTACTGAAGCTCAGCAGAGGTGATTAATACAACTAAAATAATATTATTCTTTGCTAAAAAGCAGGTTCTAGTAGATGAAGTAAAGTTTCTGATTTCAGAGAGGCCAAGCAGGGGCTTTTGTGGTCAAGTTAGGAAAAAACTGAATTGTCATGTTAGCAATAAACTGGAAAATTTAAAGAATGCAGACAAAGAACTGATTAAAATAAGGTAATGTCAAGATTTCTAGAAAGATTATTTTTCTTCATTTCTTTCCTTTCCTTTTTTATTGATTCATGTCCTGATTTTCATGGAATCATAGAACAGTTTGGATTGGAAGGGATCTTTTAAAGGTCATCTAGTCCAGCCCTCCTGCAATGAACAGGATGATTTTCAACTAGATCAGATTGCTCAGAGCCCCATCCAACCAGATCCTGAAGGTTTCCATGGACAGGGCATCCACCACCTCTCCAGGCAACCTGTTCCAGTGTTTAATCGCCCTCACTGTAAAAAACTCCTTCCTTATATCCCACCTAAATATACCCTCTTTTAGTTCAAAACCATTGCCCCTTGTCCTACTGCAACAGGCCCCGACATGAAGTTTTTCACTCACCTTTCTCATAGTCCCCCTTCAGGTACTGAAAGGCTGCAATGAGGTGCCTGGAGCCTTCTCTTCTCCAGGCTGAACAACCCCACCTCCCTCAGCCTGTCTTCCTAAGAGAGGTGTTCTCTTGTCCCTGAGGGCAGTTTCTCAAGGGGTAGAAGAATAACTAGAACATGCATCCATGCTGAGAGGCTGTTTCACCTTTTGTCTGCCCATACATGAAAAATTTGTATCAATCTACATTTTAAAAAACAGAAAATCAGAAATGCAATTGTTCACAAAATAAGAAAAACCTGCAGTTTCATTTGTATCCTATAATGTACAATAAAAAAAAATTAGATGGGAAAATTGTATGAAAAATTACAGTACAAGACAGTCTGACTACAGATAAGAGTTTTAGAAACATGATACTGCCCTCATAGAACTGGGTATATTCACACGAAGAAAGTCATTAGAAAATGACAGATAAACATCAGGGCAGAAACCACTGGGGAATTATGATAAATTTCTTGTTCCTCTGATCATTAATCAAGAGATATAAATGTTGTTGATCTCTCGAGATACGAGAATCCTGGATTTCTGTCTCTGCTCCATGAATTATTGACATTCTCATGTTATCCACCTTTCAGTTCTACTGTAAATTTGAAGCATTCCATTTAGTTAGTTAGAACAAATGAAATGCTAAGAGATTAAAAAAATATGCAGAAATTAGAACAGCAGATGGACAAGGCAACATAAGACCATGCATCTGGTAAAAGAACATACTAAACAGTGGAAAGTATTTTTCGTTCCATTCCAGTATAAAAGGCTTAATCAGGTAATAACACAGCAGGCTGACCATTTGGTGGGGTTTTTTTCAAAGTGGTCTTCAGAATTTTAGACAGATTTTTGAATTTTGGCTTTCAATTGTACTTAGTCCTAGGGGGAATTAAGTATAAATATGAAATAAATGCACATTAACAGATAGGTCAGGACACAGTTTGAACCTTTTAAATACAAGATTTTAAGATTGCTGCAGTCTAGACCTCATTAGAGATGGAAAAACAAGTAAGATTAAATGACCAGATCCCATCACAGTGGTAGATTAATTGCCCCAGGTGTTCCTTACAATGTGCCATGATGTTTAACGAGTTCATTAATGACTTGGAAAGGTGAAAGGATAGCATTTAAACAAAGTCTGTTGAGGGGACTAAGTTGTATACCTGTAGAGCACCTGAGGTGACTCTAGAGAATATGAAAGAAACTTAAATAAGCTAGGTGAAAAGTCAGAGTGATAACAAAGAGCATCAAAATCCAGCTGCAAAGAAAAATAATCTGTTCGACTTGGAAAGCTCTAAGCCGATTATATCATCTGGACAAGACCTGGGACTTCACTGTACACAGATCAATGTGCAACTGCAGTTGAAAAAGCAAATCAGCTGCAGGACTGTGCAATGGGTTGTGGCAATCACGAATGTGGAGAACAGTGGAGTGGCCCTATAGGAACAGAGATGTAACAGGGTGGGCTATGTCTCACCCAGTCTCCACGTGGATGCTGAGGGGGAAAGAAAAGAATCTCCTTAGAGATGATAGGGGTTGCTTACTCTACGCATACCAGTCATGTTCTGGAGCAGGCACTCAGGGACCCACAGCTGGACCTTGTTTGTAAAGTAAAGGGGCCATTCAGAGTAAATTAGCAGCAGAAAGCTCAACACATCTTCAGTATTTCAGGTGTGAAATTCACTGCCATTAGAAATCATTGAGACTAAAAATTCAGTAAGACAAAAAAGGACTGAATAATCATATGGATAGCAAGACTATATAGACCTATCACAATTAATGATTTTAAAAAATGGTAAATAGTTGTCATGTAGCACTCACCGGCTGTGAGGTTTTTATAACTTCCTCTGAAGTTCAGGGTGCTGGACGTATTATTTGGACAGCAGAAGCTGAAGATAACATACCTTTTTGAGCCCAATACAGAAAAAATATTTATAGTCCTACCATAACATATTAATAAAGACAACAAATATCTACCAAGATAATCTTTAAAATTACTGACCTGATCTTTAAAAATCGACTTAATTGCTTATGCCTATCTTAACTCTGAAAATTTCAAACAGAACACCACCTTTCCTCAGCAGAAAGCCCTCTCAAATATCAGCTCAGTTGGAAGCTAAGACATGTAATGTTTTCTTTTCTGACTTCATGTTTCCTACCTTTATTTGTTTGGTCAAGGACAATCCCTTTCCTCCTATCAATGACAACATTTGACAAAATACAAAAAAATGCTTCTGAATAGCAATTAAAAAAACCACCCTGTACTGATCTGAGTAGATATTTACATGACTTCCAACCTCATAACCTTCTTAAACACTCAGCAATACTTCCAGCAGGCTGCCAGCCACCAGGTCTCCTCACAAAACTTACAGCTGGGTCGGAGAGGAACACTGATGGAGAAACCCTGGCATAATGTGGTCTTTCCTGTAATGGCATCTCATGTGCTCAACATTAACCAATAAACATTTCCATGTACATGAAAGCAGGGGAGTGTTGGCCTTGAGGGAGGCAGAGGAGCAGCGGCTCCTGGGGAGAAAGGCACAGGGTATCACCTCTCCTCCCAGCCACAGCCTGTGTGTGGCATTGCCATGCTTCCAAGTCTGGATAAAGGTTTCCAGTGCTACTCTACTGAAGGTTTGTCCCATGAACACTGAGGTGGGGAGAGAGGGTAGTGATGAGCAAGTAGTATTTTCTCAGAATTGTACTTTCTTGTGTTTTTTGACATAGCTACTTCCTTGAGCTGCTCCCACCTGTCAGAATGCTGAAAATTTCTTCTGTTCACATCTCAGGAAAAGATGCACAGCTGAATCAAGGAATGGCTGTGTAAGTGATGTTGGATTCCATGATTTGAGCCCCAAAAGGTCTTAAACAGTCAGATTTATTGTCTATCCACTTTTATGACTCTTAGTTGTATTTATTCTTTAATGTTTACCATCAAATGTCTCCACGTGAGCTTTGGTGTGTAGGCTTTCATATTGCTAAATCATTTTTTAAGCTTGAGATGTAGCTTCTGTTCAACATCAATCCCTTGAGATACACGATTACCATGAATCACTTCTGAAAGTACATCGTGCAATATGAACTTCATGTTGAGTCAATCATTCACTGTGATTGAAAGAAGAGATGACCTTCACAGAAGCAACATATCACTGCTGAATATCCCAGGACCCTCTTCTCTACTGTCAGTCGTGGCTGCTTTTGGAGCTCACGCAGACTTAATCATCGCACAAAAATAGGTTGAAGATTATTTTCCTTTATGTGGTTAGGTCAGCAGAGCTTTAAATAAAGGATTGACAAAACCTGAGGCCTTTACTGAGTCACAGAGACCACTTTATTGCTTCAATGCAGGTTTCACATTGGACTTGAAGATAAGTGTTAAGTTGTACTTTGGTTAGCTTGTTTCATTTTCCTTGATGCCTACCAAGTAAAATCTTTGTTAGAAGTCCTGGCAGCAGATTTTTTGGGGTCTTTTAATTAAACAGGCCTAGATTTGCAGAGGCACTGGGGCATCTCCCGCTGCCAGCTGTGGATCAGGACCTGAGGCCTGGATCCTGCACTCCTGACCTTGTGGTGAGGGATGAAGGCATAAACTTGATCACCCTACTAATTTGACGAGTGCCTTTAGTTGGCCAGTGCTTTAGCACAACTCCCTTTGTAAGAGGAGATGCTATTTTACATTAGCACCCATTCCTGCACAACTACTGCAAAAGTGGATCAGGTGAAAAAACAGATTTGCTGTTAAAAGGCATAGGTTTTATAACTGATTCTGGTTTGGGTGTCCTTTGGGATCTTGGATTTGTCACTCACCCTTCCAGTACATCAGCTCTTTCTCCTGTAAATTAGCCTAATTATATGTTCCTGCTTTATAAAATCAGTGGGAGGCCTGGTTCAGCCTGGTTCAGCCTGGTTCATTCATTAATGATTTAAAAGAGCTTGGAGATTACTGGGTGTAAAGGGGCATAAAAGGGAAGTTAAATGCAAAGGAGAGATTTGAAAAAAAAAGAAAAAAATGGTGTCAGTTCCATACACTTTCACAGAATTAGTTTTTCCCACTCCTCATGTGCTTCATTCCGCAATATAAAATATGTTAGATATTTTCTTTTTCTTTTGGTAAGGAGCCAGAGTTTGGGGACACTTCTTGTTTGTGAATATGTCATTTTATTCTGAAGATCATCTGATTTATAAGGGTAATTATCTGCTTCCTAAGCAGTATTTCTGCTGCTGAAATACCATATTTCAACAAATATAAATACCTCAACAAGACTAAATATTCAACTTTTATTTGTCTAAGTTCACATTTGCTCTTTATTTTAAAATTAATCAGTTACTGCAATTACTTCCTACATCTTTGCATGAAAAAAATCAACATTTGCATACAAGATTTGGCCAATACATACAGGATAGTCTCAACAGTAGTAAAACTTATTGACCCCACATTAATCTCTTCAATTAATTATGGCCAGCATAATTAAAATAAAAATCAAAATATTGATCACGTAATTTGAAATAATTCAAAAGAAGACACAAAAAACTCTAAAAAGGCGATTACTGAGTACTTTCCCCATACAAAACATTTCATCTCAGCTCCTTCTGTTGAATAATGTGACACAACATAAGAATTTTGCATCTCCAAATCTGAGAATATATATTATTAACGTGATTCTGAGTAATCCTGTCAGTTGCATAGCTGGATAGAATTTAAAATTCATGCAAAATCTTGCTGCTGACAATTAGGCAAACACTAATATGTTCGGACTGCATTTCGGCAAATATTTTTGTATAGTATGTTTGATGTACTAGTGTGAAAAAAGTGAGATGGATCATAGAAAAAGCATTGACATAGTATTTAAAGAATAATGAATTGAGGGCTGTTTGCAGCAAGAAATTCCATGCCCAAAGGTGGTGATTTCAAATTCAGAATGTTATCCTGTTCATTTCTCACTGTGCAGGGTGAGCCAATCTATAGATGTCCCACTATCATACATATTGCTTATACCCAAAAACAATTTAATTTTTTCCTAGTTGATACTGAAATGAAGGAATATTCTTTGTACATCATCACTTAGGACCATGGCATTTAAAGGTCATCATGAAAAGCATCTTCCAAACAACTACTATCAACATCTGAGTATTGACTGATAATGATTATGTATTGTTAAAGTATTTTCTGTCAAATAGAAATAAATGTTTTTCATATTGTTTCCTGCTTCTCAGAGAAATAGAAAAAGATAAGATTTTCAGTATTTATTCTACTGTCTGCTCATGGATGTGAACAACCCTTTCAGAGTTTAATCTTTATAGCAATATTTTCTTTATAGATATTACAACCTTGAGTTGAGATTTTAACATCAAATACAGTAAATTTTAGTGTTCAGAACTGACAGCGGCGATAATAACAAAACATCCCTAAGGCTGTGTGCCAGCAAAGAAGAGTTCTTAAAGTAACAAAATACATAGCATATCATCAAAGACTATTGTTCCCTCTCATTTCTTGAGCCTCTGCCACAGTATTTTCAGATTGTCCATAGAAACTAAGGAGAAAGACAGGACAGCTAATTGATAGCAACTAGTTTAGGTGCAAGTGGAAACAGAAACACAGTCCAATGCAGTGGGATACAGCTCTATTGGTGGTTGGCTGGTTCCCAGAGAACATATTTGGTCTTTTGGCCATCACAGGCCTTGTGGAACCTGTAAGTATAATTGCTAGTTTCAAGTCAGGTTGAATCAGGTAACAGTCACATTCCTCTTTATTTTGGAACAATATCAGACTGTGTCCCAATCACAAACCAGTACACAAGGCTGGGATGAACACTGAGCTATAAGGGCTGTGGGTGTGTTTTGCCACTGCTTTTTTTTGCAGCAGCAGACAAAATAACACTTTGCTCCTGCTTTTCCTCATCTTCTACCATCCTAAGTCAGGCAGTAAGGTTGTATGCTAAGGCAAATCCATGAAACAATCAATTTGTGGTGCTTTTAAATTTTTTTAAAGGTTTACAAATATAAGAAAAGGAATTATTGCCTCGAAGCATGTCAGTGATGGAGTGTACACTATAATCCCATAAACATTTGTGCTGGTATTTCAGGTAAATGCAGTGCAGAGGGGATAAACCAGGATAAAAACAAGTAAAAAGGTGCAGACAGTGGAAAGATCCTTTAAACTATATTTGTTGCTGGAGAAAATGTCTGTAGAACTACACACTTATGAGTTTTCCCTGGAGTCTGAATGGAAATACAGAGACTGAGTGTTGTTCTGACCTATTTGTAAATATATTTGAGTCAGATGCCACCACAAAGGCAGCAGGAAAGCTCAGAAGACAGCAAAGGAGTCATGGTAGTGTGGCTAAGGGACAGTGTTTCAGGACTAGGTAGTGGGTAGAAAAATTTGAAATTGTGATTAGGGTTTATGAGCAGTCTCCTTTTGACTGATTCCTAATGTGTTCAGACAAGCAAGAACTGATGATAAATTCTCTGAGGATAAATGGAAACATGAGGCAAATTTCTAATGATATTTAATTTTTTTCTGCTGTTGGAAACAACTCACCAAACTCAATGAATTTAATAGCTACTTAGCCTAAAAGATTAGCACTATTACATGCAGCAGAACTGACACAGAAAGCATGAGTAGCCCAAGGAAGTAGCTTCATTATTAATTAAGGTAATTATTTATGATGTATTTGTTAAGCAGTGACAGTGCACTTAGGCCTGTATACAGCCGAACCAATGCCTGAAGCAAGCAGGTGCTGACCATCTGCATCTTGTGTCTTTGGTGGATACTGAAAGTGTTGACAACAGATTCTAAGCTGGAAAGGAAACTATTCATATATTCTTAGAAGGTGTTTAATCTCTTGAAATACTTATATTGTTATAATACCTAATTGTTAAATAGTTTGAATGCTTTCTAATAATTTATCCTTATGAAGAAGCAACAAATAATAGCTGCATTAATAAATGGGACACAGAGATTTGCATGACTAGGGCATGATCATCCCCCTGTACTCAGCCTGAATCCTTGTCCAGGTCTGGGCCTCTCACTGCAATAAAGACACTGAGGTGCTGGAGGGTGTCCAGAGGAGGGCAGTGAAGCTGATGAAGGGTTTGGAGCACAAGCCTGATGAGGAGTGGCTGAAGGGGCTGGGTTTTTTCACTCTCTACAACTGCCTGATAGAAGGTTGTAGCAAGGTGGGGGTTGGTCTCTTCTCTCAGGTAACAAGCGATAGGACTGTTCCGGTTTGGCCAAATTTAGAAATATATCCTCTGAGAGAAGGCACAACCACCCCTCCCCCACCAGGTTCGGGAAAAAATAAATTTGCCTCGAAGGAAAGTGAAGAAGATAAAACTATTTATTTAACAAACACACGGGAAAGGAAAATAATGTTAAATGGTAAAATCTTTCACTGCAGAGGAAAAACCTGGGAAAGTGTTAGAGTCCTCCCTTTGGTCTCCTTGGAGCTGGGGCTTGGGCCGGGGCCAGGCCCTCTGTGCCCGGTGGAAAGTCCTCCTGATGTGCTCTGATGTTACAGCAATCAGGCAGTCCAGTAGAAAAGGGAGAAAATCCGGAATTCCAGAGAAGGAAAAGCAAGGTCCAACTCTCAGTCTCTCTCCGGAGAACAAGAAACTGAAAAACAACTGGCCAAAAGCTGACTGGAAAGCCGCAAGCCAGGTGCTTCCTCGCTCCCCTGCCGCAGCTGGGGGAAAAAAAAGCCCTGCTATCTCTGTGTGACCTTGAACAAGCTGCAAACTGCTTTGAGAAAGTTTTGCTCAGTTTTTTCCTTCCCCCTCTCAGGCTCAGTTTAGAGGCACAGAAAGACACAAGAATTAATTTCTGGGCATAGGCAGCAATATGGGATACACATCATAAGATCACCCCAAGACAAGGACAAGAGAGAACGGCATCAAGTTGCACCAGGGGAGATTTAGTTTGAATATAAGGAAAAGTTTTTTAACTGAAAGGGTTGTCAAGCACTGGAAAAGGCTACCCAGGTAAATAGTTGAGTCACCATTCCTGCCTGGAGGTATTTAAAAGGCATGCAGACATGGCACTTAGGGACATGGTTTAGTGGTGGGCTTGGCAGTGTTAGGTTAATGGTTGGAGTTGATAATTTTAAAGAACTCTTCCAACCTAAATGGTTCTATGATTCAAAGGAGTGAGATAGCTAAGGTTTAAATGCAGCTTCCCACAATTTTAATAGTTTCAGTCCAGTCTGCTTCTTTTAGCTGAGATCTACCATTTCTTATTCCCTCCCCTTCCAATCTTGCTCCTTTTCCACAGTCCCTTTCAACCAGCTACCCATCTGCTTGCTCAGGATTTTTATTGTTGCTGTGCTGTAACTCACCTCTAGCACTGATGTGTGAGGAACTGCTCTTCATTTATTGGAAACTAGTGGTATATCCAACAAACTTACTGACTGCCTCCTCATTTAGGGTACTCCTCAGGTACTAGGGTACATGTATTTTTCTAAACACTGGGGCCATAACAACATTTCTTATCTGAATGGATTAACATAGGTAAGCTTTTGGGAAGACTTGATACTGAAGGAGGGATTTGAAAGACCAGAAAATGAGAACTGGAAGGAAACTCTACACTTAAATATATCAGCAAGACAAATAAAGTATGATTATGGATGATGTAAAAGAGTGTAAGAGTGGCATTTAGACAGATGTGGGAAGCATAAAGGTAGGAAGACTATATTGATTCTCAACTGGCAATGAATGAATGACACAGTAGAACAAATAATATGGTAATAAAATAAATATCCTGTTCATGGGCGTTCAGATGTACAGCTGAATTATCCCAGCTGTTTGGGATATTATATCTCAGTTGAGCCATGGTAACTGACTATCAACAAAGTTTTCACTTATGGGAAGCATGAAGCAAAATGTGCTGGCTTCAACCTCTGCTAGAGATTTCCAGCAGACTCAGGAGATGCATCTGGTATGGGTATTTGGCGGTGGTTTAAGTCATCAGAACTCAGTTGTTCATCCACGTTCTTAGGTACGCAGGTATGGGCACACCAAATTTTGCTATTTGCTATCTTCAGAATATGAGAGCTTGCAGATTCATTGCTCTTCTGCATAAATGCTTAAAAAGACACATTTTTGATCAGTGATTTATTAAAAAACATAGTCCAGACATCCCCAGACAAATATGTGGAGCCGAAGCAAATGGAGGGAGTCCTAAACAGAGAGCTCCCTGATGTGTCAGGTCTGTAAGTACCCTGGAGAGGCAAAAAGCCTCAGAGCTCTTCTGTTCACTTGTCTGGGATGATTTCACACCATCAAACTAATCCAGGGAGGAGCAAGCCCCAACATTTTCATTGGCACCAGTTCATTCCACATGCTTATTTACTCTGACTGTCATCAAACTAAAGACAAATCCGGCATCAATATTACTTTCTTGAAAGGCCGATCAGACAAGATAAATTAAATACAAGCTGCAGCATTCTTTTGGAGTTCACATAATGGGGGAATTTCAAAAACTGTAACACTGCCTCTCTTACCAAGGATTTGTAACCCATAATTACATTGATACATGTGCCATGTCAGCAACGGCAGTGAAATTCATAGTATTTTTTATGTGAAATGTACTGGTTTATTGCATTAATTCACATTTAATGTGTACACAGTAATAACCATAAAATATGATAACCAAAGTTATGTATTTTCTTCAGAACCTTCATTTAGAGAGCTTTCAAAAGAGTCCAAGGAAATTAAAATATCAGTCAGTTTACCTGCAGGATATAGAGCCAAAGCACCGTGCACTATAATTTCTTTTACAAGCAGCCCCTTCCTCACATGATATCCTACCTCTGATAAAATACAGTAGTCATAATACTTGTACATATTGATAAAACTGCTGTGCACAAACCTAAGATTTTAGAACTAGAGGAAACTGCATCACTGGAGACAAACTGTGTCACTCATAGTGGGTCAAGGAAAGGAGGGCTGTAATGAAGGTATGAAATTCAACAGTTTCTTGTCAATAGTACTTATAAAGCAAAAATGTCACTCTTAGTTAGGAAACAGCTCTTCTTGATAAGGAGCATAAACAAATAAATAAGGACTAAATGGAGCCAAAGTCTTCAACTCCCCTCTCTTGAAAAAAAACAACCAGCAACAATAGGGTCTATGGAAGATTAAAAAGAACCAATATGATATTTTTGTCTTTCTTTTGTCTTATTTTGCTAGCTAAAGGACTAAATTACACAATGTGATGTCATGTGATGATCTAAATTGAACACAATCCCCCTCTTCATTATAAAAATAAGGAAAGAAAGGACACAATACAGTCCAAGAAACACACCCTCATTCAAGAAAGAAGCAAAAATAGTTATAGCTTTTTCTGACATTGGACAAAACTTTTGGTAGAGACAACAAAGTAATTAACTCTTCTTTACAGAAGTGAAAATTAAATTTCAGGAACATTTTTATTTGTTAGCCATTTAAATTGAATTACACATGTGAAAACCAAGCAAGCAGTTGAATAGTTAAGTAATAATTGCACATAAGATTTATACTAGGCGTGAGAGCAGGAATCAGAAGTACAGAATAGATATCACTGGAAAGATAAAAGCAACCTCTGATAGATTATGATTCATGAGCTGGATGGATTTACTTGGAATGACAGAAGCACACAACATTCGATGGCAAGAAACAGGCATAATCAGAGCTGGCTTTTATCAGCTTTGGCTTGCCAGAACTTTGTGCCAGTACCTGTCACAGATCAGAAAGAATTTCTCTCTATTGCAACAAAGTATTCAGTAAGAAAAGCATCTTCTTGCCTTCCAACTCCTGAACACTTAAGACTGGTGTAAAGAGAGAAGCTGACTTGGCACAGAAACATAGGAGTTGCCTCCGTGACTCTGAACAATATCAATTCTAGCACAGGAAGGCGGTTTCACAGCAACCTCTTCTTAGGTTTTTAGATATCAGCTAACTAGATATTCTTAGCTCTATAAAAAAATCACTTTCACATCACACAAGAAAACTAAATGACAGGAAGAGTACCAGAATTAAACATGCATTTCATTTGGAGAAAAGTTCCATTTGTTACTATCGTTCTCAACTTTTCACTCCACAGAACTTTTAAAATTATTTTTATTATTAGTTATTATTATAACCACTCCTTAAAACGGTTTTATTTTAAATTTTTCTGGTAACTCCACAAGGTTCAAAACTTTTCTTTTTCAAAAATCCATGGTAATGTGATATGGGATTCCTGGTAAAACATGCAGGTGGAGATTCATGTCCACTGGTGCAAAATACCAGAAGAAAGCACTTAGTACAAGACTGCAGGGCAGTGACACAGATAAACTCCAAAGCAGAGCACTGAGATCTCTTCTGCTTCCAGAGAAGACTTCTGATTCTCTTTGGAATTTGCTAGTCACCCTTGTGTTCAGCTGATTAAATTTGTTTGTAGATGTCCTGAAGATTATATTGACAGCTATTCCTGCTTACATCTTAAGTGGCAAGAGGTTGAAGAGTATGAGTTGACATGATATGACAAATGGAAAAACTAAATGCACTGTTGTGTAGCACTTACACTCATCTCCTGATCACCCCGTGGCATTTTGACTGTGTTGGGACCGGAAGTCAAATGAATGGATGACATTTGGTTTTGCTAAAATAGCTGTGTTACTGCTGATTTATAGCTAAATTCCTTCATAAGTACACAGATTAGCAGGGAAGGTGAAAGTTAGCTAGTCAGAAGATTTGTAGAGTTCTTGAGTCTCACTGGTAATTTTGTTGGAAAATAAATCATGTAAGCCATAAATTTAAAACAATTATGAAGAAAGAAAGCAGATGGAATAAAAGACTGATTGAAAATGACCACACAGTGCACATGTCTGCAACACTTACAAATTATAGTATCTCTTTTAGGTGTATCTGCAGATTTAAGACCTGATCTTACTTCTACTTCAGTATAAATCAGAAAAGTAGATCCACTGAAATCATCAAAGTTACACTGGGTTAAGGAAAAAATAAAATTTGCAGAGTAAATCAAGCTAAGAATTGAAATGCTGATACTTACATAGCAGATAGTACGACCCACATCATATAAATTACAATTTTAGGTAGAAAAGGTTTAAATCTACATAGCTTTTTCTCCCAGTAACTGTTTTTCTATTGCAAATGAAAGTAGACTTTCTGAAAATATATTAATTTATCTAAAAAATGTTATTTCTAGGCACATTTGTTTCTGAGAGAACAATTTCAAGTATCAGAGATGACTGGTTTATGGAGCAGCTACCCAGGGAACAGATACCTACTCACACAGAGTCCCCTAAGAATGACCACATTCATTATCCTCATTATAGGAAGGGGGAAGGTCCCAAATGTGCCACAATACCAAAATCTTTAAAAATCGAAACAATATAAAACCATGAAATAGCAAAATAAAAATGAAAAGCGGCCATCAGTGGAGTAAAACACTTTCAGGAAGACAATTTAGAGACTTTCTATATTAGAGGTACAGAGAAAGTTTATGCTATCATTAAAAATATAAATAAGAAACAGAAAATCACCTGGCCTATGTTAAATACTAAAGCAGAGAAAGCTATCAGAAGTGAAGATTGGGAGCTGCATCCCAGCAAACAGAACAGAATGGAGTATAGATGGCAGAAAGCTGAATACGGAGATGCCATATGACAGGCCAGAAGGGATTTGCAGGAGTAACAGTAAGGACAGGTAACATATTAATAAAACTTTTTTCAAACATTCCATTACCAGAAAGCCTGACAGAGAGTCAGATGGGACCAATAGGCAATCAAGGTATGAAAGGAACGTTGAAGGAAGATGAGGCTATTGCTGGAAAGCTATATTAATTTATTGCATCAGTGTTCATTACAGAAGAGAATGAGGTCCTGATATCAGTCATTCCTTATGGGAGATAAGGCTGAGGAACTGGCTCAAATTCAAGTGTCAATAGAAAAGGCTTTAGAGTAAATTGACACACAGAGCAGTAAGAAATCTCCAGGAACAGATGGTATTCGCTGAAGATTTATAACAGAGCCCAAATATAAAATTGCTAAACTACTAACAGTGGTGTCTAACCTATTGCCAGAGGAACAGAAGGTGGGAAATGTGACACCAATCTTTATGAAGGACTCCAGAGAGATCTTGGATCTATAGACTGCTTTCTGTACAGGCAAAATGGTAAAACTGCAATATAGGATGAGATTAATAGACATCTGGACAAACACAGTATACTGCATAATACACAATTCTATTGAGGGAAGATACTTCTTACAAATGTATTTGAAGTTTTTAAAACTCTCAACAAGCATGTGGATTACAGTGATCCTAATGCTAAAGAGTACTTGGATTTTTAAAAGGCTTTTGATATATTCCCTCATTAAAGGTTTCTACAAAATAAATTACCATGGGACTAATGGGAAACTGTTGCCATGGATTAGTATGACTTAAAGGCAGATAACAAAGAATAGCTGTAAGTGGTCAACTTTCTCAACCAACAAATTCCCTAAATACCCATAGCTGGATCTGTCTGGTTCATCATTCTCCTGTGCTACCTGGCAGAGAGACTTTCTGAGATGTAAAACAGCAGGGACTTCCAGAGCTCACTGGAAAGGACAGTGAAATAAAATGGCAAATAAAGTTC
This sequence comes from Corvus kubaryi, assembly GCF_017639235.1. NCBI lineage: Eukaryota > Metazoa > Chordata > Aves > Passeriformes > Corvidae > Corvus > Corvus kubaryi. Next base: position 20,556,107 of record NW_024581137.1, on the reverse strand, counting down.
ATTATCAGTAAGTGCAGGGTAATGCATTCGGAGTAAATCAGTCCCGATCACTAAAAGAATGGGCTCTGAATGAACTATTTCTATCCCGGACAGAGAACCCAGGGTTACTGGGGTTCATTCTATAAGATAATCTGCAAGTTGATGGCATAATTTGTGTCAACTACAGTGTTAGGTTTTCTTAGGAAAGGAACTCAGAGCAAAACAGAAAACAACAAAACTCACGTGTAACACATTTAATGCTGCATACAATTCAAAAATGTTTCAGTAGAACTAAAGAGAGGTAAAGATTGCAATAATCTTGGCAAAAAACCTACAGCACATCTTAGGTTAAAAACATGACAGAGATTTATAAAGCAAAAAATTATTTCAGGAGTGTGGGTAGTGAATTGTTATTCACTGTTTTCCACCATGTTAAGAAATGGAGCACATTCAGATTGCAGCAGCTTTAAAGCAAACAAAAGAAAAAGCTTTTATACATCATGTAATTGTAGAACTCGTTGCTTCAGGGTGGAGGCCAAAATTAAAATGAATTAAGAAAAGGATTAGATGAGTCCCTGGGGAAGAGGTTCATTAATGAGTTTAAACACAATTCTACAGATGTTGCCTCTGTTTCAGGAAATCCAAACAACGAACAAAAGCTGGAATGGAATACAAGGGAAAAAGATGCCTCTACATGCTTTGTTTCTTAAGTACCTGTCGTTGCCTTCTTTTGGAAACCTTCATGTCACCAGGAAGGCAAGGTCTTCTATAGTTAAGAATTAATCAGTAGTAGTATACACTGTAAAACTTTTTTATCCTATGTTGTTAGCAGGGTGACATTAATAGTGAGCTGAAATACAACTTTAAGTCATAAGTACTTGCTCTGCTGCTTTCAAAATGTAAATTTAGCCTGTGCCTAACTGAAGAAACTTTTAAATTTTTTTACTTTTACTACTTGCTCTCATTTATGCAAAAGTGTGGACCAGCAAGATCTCATCTGCTCCTGGATTTGGTTTAGTAGATCTGGCCTCTGTTTCTACAGAAGTGTTTAAAAGAAGAGAAACTGTTGATGAGCACATTGTTTAAAAAGGCTTAAAAAGGCCTAAAACAGGTTGTAGGGGTACATACATGGCAGGACCTGTATCTGTTCACAAACAGACATAGACAAAATGTACAGATAAAACCAGAGATGCTAACACAACAGATAAGAGTGCCAATTAATTTATTGGAATTACTCAAGTCTGAAAAAAAGGGCACAGAAAATGTACCTTCTACACTTCCGAATAAGAACTGCTAATCAGCAAAAAATGAAGCTGACAAATTTTTTGTCTTATGTGAGTCATGTTTCAAAATTCAGACTTGAAAAATGGGAAAAACTCCTTAGTTTTCCACCATGTGTCTCAGAAGTATGCAATTTCCACCTCAGCCCAAAGCTCATCTTTTAATTAGATCACCAGGAGACTTCCTCTGCAGCACCTCTTTTCTTGAGAGCTCCTGCCTATGTTCTGCCTCTATAAGAGAATAAAAGATACGCTCCAGCTTTTCCTCAGTCCATAGTGGAGATAAGAGGATATAAAGAGAATCCATTAACTTCTGTCAAAAACCTGAGATGTTTTGACATAACACAGACACAAATGCAGAACTGCAGAGATAGCAAATTCCTCTAAGTGTGTATCATGGGTACAAACAACTAGTAGAAAGCTTGTTTAAGCAACATCTTCCTCAAACAGCTCCAGATCCTGTAGGGTTATGCTGGAAAGAAAAGTTTTCTACTGCTTCATGTAACTCATATGAAAGCTATTTACCCACTCATGGATGAAGTTCTTAATTTTAGGCAGACACAGCAGACCAGGTAAACTAAGCTCCTTCCCTGAATGAAATCTGACTTGCACAGCTGGGGTAAATTGTGCCACATGTGTACAACCCCCATGTGCTCTGTAGTTAAGGGCAGCTGTGCTGGGGGAATGGCTGCTGCACAGGGACTAAAAGGGGCACAGCTGGCTGCACTCATTTCACTTCACACTACTCTATAAAAAAAAGGTATTTCTACTCTAAAGAAGCCTTTTAGGCTGCCTCTAGAGTCTGTACACTCTCCATAGGGAGGTTCATTCTCTTTTCTCAGGTAGTATTTAGGATGGGATTAATTGGTCTGGTTTTCTCCATTGGGTATTGGAGGAAGTCTAGCTGAGGGATTTACATCGGGTGTGCTTTGCTTGATTAGGTGAGGAGAATCCTATCCACGATTTTTTAAAAACAAATGTAACTTGTGTCATGGAAATTGATGTGTGCGTGCAGTAGATACAGTTTGAACCTCAGACTCTGACTTCCTCAGAAGATACTAAATAAAAGATAAATGGTGCTTCTTGAACAATACTTGTAACCTTATAGGGTAAATGTTAAATATAAACTGCACATCCTCAATAAAGCCAGAGGTGAGGCTGCTATAACGAGCAATTCAATTCAGCACAGAGCCCAAAGGTAGCAATCACAGTGCACTTCAATTCTTTAGTCTCACTGCTATGTAACAGCATCAGTACTGAGTTGCCATCAGCATGTGAATGATGTTCTTCCCTCCTTATCTCTTCCTCCCCAAAACTCGCTGTAACATATGAACTGTGGTATCTGGCCCTGCAGAAGTCACAGAGAAGCATCTGAAAGAATACCTGAACTCTTCTATTTTATATTCTGCATCACAAGGACTTTTCTGAAAGCTGAAGTGTGTATAACAGATAGGAAATAAACTATGACATAATCTAGGGAATTAGTAGAACTCTAACAGCTGAGATAAATACAGGAGCTGCAGCTTGGTTTAATTTATGGGAGACCAAAGCCAGTGCCTGATACCACATCTTCCCTTAGCTTTGGTTTTCAGTGCCAATAAACTGTGAAAATTAGTGCAATGAAGTCCAATTTAAAAATAAACATTATTTTGCATTATTATGCAAAATATCCATGGTGGTGTTGCATAAATATAGCATCTACTATGAGATTTACACTTTGGAACTGTGCACTTAACAAATGTTTTTCATTCTTGCTTGCAATTGATACCCAAGTATGTTTTCTGAATGTATTTTTGTCTCACAGAAGCATAGTGCCATGTCCTATTATGTTCCACATGCAAGCAGTTAGGAGAATATATGCCAGCCATCAGAATTGTACAAGTCAAAAGTGATTTACCATGGATATATGTGCCTCTTGATGAATATTTCTAAGATTATACAGCTGTTGTTTATCAAGTATCATTTATAAAGCACTACATGACAGTAGGCTGTAAAGAATGCATGTGCAAGCTTGTAAAATGAAACATAATGCTTGGCAATTTAAAAAATATATTCATTGTAGATTTAATTGTTGAATAGTTACGTTGATTTATACCACACAAATGGGGACTTTATGATTCACAATGACTTAGCAGACAATGAACTTCATTGCACCACTAAAGCTGGTTTATGGGATTTAGTTGCAAAAAAGGTTAAGTGTGTTGGTAGGGATCAGTACTGCATTCCCTGCACTGTTGAAATGCTGCATCATTCTTGATTCCACTTGTTTAAACAGAAGCACCACTGCAATCAGTCCACTGGCCTGACTGAGTCTGAAAGTGTATGAGACAACTACTTACAGACTCAGATTAATTTGGGTAGTAACACCAGTCCTTTGTCTAACAGGTCATTAATGAAACTTTCTTCAGAAAATTATTTGGTAGTTAAAAGTAAAATGGATTGATAACTAAACCTTCTTCAGAAACTTATACTTTTAGTTAAAAAAGAAATAATTCATCAGCAAAAAGTTCAATAGTTTGAGGGGATTAATGAAATAAAAGATTGAATTTGTAATTTGGTAATTGTGATATATTTGTACCTTGACTCTATTTTGCACTATAGCTGGACTCCCCAGAGAGACAGTAACTCCCATAACTCCCATGCTACATCAAAGCGAGACACTGTTAATATCAAACCTGTGTACCATGAGAGAAGTGCTCCAGTGAGCTGACAGATCAGGGTCATTCAAGCTTCATGTTCATAAAGCCCTTGAGACAATATGGCAGTATTTCCAATTTTTAAAAAAATTATTTTCAGATGGAATATTTTTAATTGTTATTATTTTTCATAAGCTGTCTAAATTTCTGAGGTAGTTCTGGTGAAATTGCACTCCTTGACCATCTCTAACACCTCTGTGGACAGTCCTCTGTGAGAAGCTGATAATTATATGGGTATGGAAAATGCCTTTCCTTCCTGTTCTGTGAAAGAAAACTTATTCAGTACCTTGCCTATTTGAATGGACAGAGAACTTCAAGCTGCCTTCTTCATAAATGCTACAGACAGTAAATGAAAAAAAAATGTTTCCTTAAAAAATTAAAGAGTAGGTCTGACAAGTGTAGTGAGCCAAAAATAATCCAATAATGTTGGATCCCAGGTGAATGTATAATTGGATGCAGTTCATCACAGTGCCTATTTTTTTTTCTCATAAGAAAGTGGCAAAAGAAAACCCTGTTAGTTTTCTGAATGAGTGAACAGTAGCCTTGTAAAATGTGTGTAACTGCTTGCATACACAGAAAAGTAAATACACACAGCATTCATGCATATGCTTTTGTCATGTGTTTGCACACCTGTGACTGTAGGAAGAAAATAAAGGTGTATTATTTCAGGCTCAATATTAATGCACAGTGTTTACTTACTCAATATGTGTAATACAAACTGAATCTAAAATACCACCACAAGAAGAGTGACATTTTTGCAAAATACATGAGTAGGATTACTAGCTCTTTCCTGCTTTTTCAGATGGTAACCTACCTGCTTTTGACTGTTTCTCTAAGTTATGAGGAATTTTCAGTATAGAAACAATGTATGCGTAGCATGTATTTTGCTCTTTCTTTTGCTTGCTTATTTTGGAAGCTTGAATCTGTACTTGTGCTTAGACGTTTGAAAAATGCCAGTGCCCTGCATTAACCCACAAACCAAATACAGAGTGCAACAGGAATTTCCTACAAATATGTTGGATGATGAATACTTAGCTTTGATCTCACAGGAACACTTGGAATAGAAAAAATCAGAAGTACTGGAATTCAATTATTATGATAGTTCAATTAACCTCTATTGAACAGAGGTAAAAATTATACCTAATTATACACATAGCTGACTTCAGACATGGACCTCTGCCCAATGAGGACTAATCAAAGATCACCAAATTCATTTCACTTCAGACCTTTGCTCTCAGAAATGAGTACTACAGTAAGTGATTTCGCCATTAAATATCCCTCTAGCACCATAATCTTTCTAAAAGTCTGTTCAGTGCTCAATTTTATACTAAGAAACTTAATGTGATATCCCCAAGTGTTATCACAGAAATTCTAAAGGAATGGTCACTGATAAAAACGGGCATTTAAAGTGAGCTATGCTGAATATAGCTGTAAGCCTACATCACTTTTGCTCCACAGACATACATCAAAATGCACGAATGTGTACCTATATTTTAAATACATCCTTATTGTGGTGACTAGAAAATGTTCTGAATGTATTCTTTTGCATGAAGTCCAGTGGAAGACTTTATTATGAGAACCAAAATGGTATATGTAGTGTAAGATGCCCCTGTACAAAATGGTATTTTCTGTCTTACAATAAAGTAAATTTCTTTATTATACAGCAAGTTCCTTAACTTAAAACAGCCTTTTTTTTAAGACAGAGGAAAGAAAGGTTCGTAATCAGTTATACAGATATGAACACAAATTCTATACTACAGTATTCTAGGAAAATGTTACTTGAATTGTCTGGGCAATGTAATTTTTATTGTTCTCATATTAAAAACACATAAGAAAAAATGAGCACAAGGTTTAAAGGAAGTGTTTCATTCTCCCAAATATCTTTGGTTTTACTGCTATCTTATATTTATTATTTGTGCGCATAACTTTTCTCTTGCTAGCACCATTGTTCAGGGAGCAAACGCATTTTCCATTCCTCCATGACATTTATTTCTGTTTTTTCTGTTGTTGAGATTGACTGCCCATGTCTTCCTGTTCTCTCCTTAGCTATTTTTATGAATACCTTTATTTTCTTACAGCTACTGGTTTCTAGAGGGAGTCTGTGGACCGGCATTCAGCAAGAATATCCCTGAATATTCACCACTGTCTTCTGAATAAGAAAAAAATTAACTGCTTTGTTGTAACTTCTTGGATCACTCTTGATGGGGAAAACTGTCATATATCTAGACTCCTTATCAGGTGCTCACCCACTCATTTAACTTTTCTTCATAGCATTCTGGTAAACGACCAGCATTGGCTGGACCATATTTCCTTGGAACTTATATTGGAGTGGAAGTTCTTCATTTTATTCTGGACCTGTGCATCTTGGATTTCCAGTGGTTGTAAAATTTAGTTACCGTTGACCATAGCTCTCCAACATTTACGGATACTTTCATCTTCTGGGTTCCTTAAGCAAATACCACAGAATCACAGAATATCCCAAGTTAGAAGGGACCCACAAAGATCAACAAAGTCCAGCTCCTGGCCCTGAACAGGACAGCCCCAAGAGTCATCCCATGTGCCCAAGAGTGTTGTCCAAACATTTCTTGAATCCTGTCAGGTTTGCTACTGAGACCCCTTCCCTGGGGAGCCTGTTCCACTGCCTGATCACCCTCTAGATCAAGAACCTTTTTCTAATATCTAACCTAAATATGATGTTGCTGAGAGAAGAAACCAACAAGCAAGATGGGATGGAGGGAATTGAGAATCAGATATTCTTCTATGACTACACTGTATATATACAGGATCCCTTAGGTCTGAATATAGTGCATTACTCCTTAGAGCTTCCAGCACGTTACTGGTAAAGGGATCTAGTCCCACCGGTAAAATTAGTTTTGAGAAGACAAAGCATTTATCTTGAGCTAGAGAAAGGAAAATCTAGGTACTCTAACTAAATTTATACCATTGGTGTAGAGCTAAGGGTAAATGAATATTCTTCAACAGTTTATATAAAAGAGAACTATCTTTCAGTGTTTTGTGCTGTGCAGTCATCATTTTAATGAGATAGTGTTGACTAGACTGTATTCTTTTTTAATTGTGTTTACACTGAACACCTCACCCATGTTTACTGCAGGTTAATAATCTTGTGGAAAGCCAAGCAATTTCAGTTTTTGAACACAGGGAAGTATTTAATGTAATTATAGTTCCTTTTAAAACAACTAACAGCTTGGAAACATGGGAAGACTGCAGAGTGGGTAAGTACTTGAATACTGCTGCTATGATTGTTTTTCCCATAATGTATCTCTTAAATAATGAAACTTCGTTATTGGCATGATAATCTAGTAAGACATTAAACTTCAAGCCTGTTAACAGGGAGGATATTGTCTCATATTATATATAAATTACAGTTTATGTACTACATTTTGTAATTTACAATTATTGTCTTTTATTGTCTACAAGCAATTACATCTACAATAAGCAGGTTGTAACAACAGTACTAAGACAGCCTTGCTTCCTATAAACTAGTGTCCTACATCTTCTCCAAAATCACCTCTGCTAGCTGGCTTTCCTCTTTTATAAATCCCTCTGCTGTTGTACCCGCAGTTGCCTCTCCCTTATCTTACTGCCTTCCACCATAACATCCCCTTATTCTTTTCAGATCATTAACTCACCTCCTGCAAAACTTCCCTGATGTATCCACCAGACCATCAGCTCCCTCCTGTGTCCCCCTTCCATACTTTATTTTTGCTTCCAGGTGAAGAAAAGTCTGCAAGGACTGGCTGGCAGTTGCTAAGTGGTTAGTCAGGTTTTGGGCCCGTGTGCTACCAAACACCAAATCCCACATGAACAGACTTTCCTTCTCTCAGCATCAGTAATAACAATGTCTCTGTCCTCCACCTAGTCATGAAATTCACCAAACTTGTAACAACTTACATCTTTGAGACTTTTGACAAACTTAATTGAAGATAGCCACTGTATTAAAATGTTAATGTGGCAGGAGAACTGGCAAAAAGGATAGTGCAGCCGTGCCAACTTTATAAGTGGAGAAAACTGAACTGAATTTGACTTCCATAGATGTAAATTGAAATGTGAAACTTGAAAAGGAGAAGTTCTTTTTAGTTCTTCAGTTTTTTAGATGCAATGAAATCTTAAATACCCAGTGTGGTCAAGAACTATTACCCGAAAGACTCATGACTATTTATTGCCTGCCTGCCTCCCTGCCTGGAAATTTAGGATATAAACTTCTGAAATCTTACAATTGTTTTTTCAGCACATCATTTGTAAGAAATTCCAAAGACATTTTCACTGGTGTAGAATAAAATCAAATGGAGAAGGCAACACTATTAAATGAAAAATGCAGCGTTTTTCCTTAATTTGTGGATGTAGAAATACAAGACAGCGGAGTTGACTTGAACTCCTACACTGTCTGAGTGGTCAGAGAATTTTGTGGCTGCTTAGACTTAAAACACATTGTGGCAAGGCAGAGAAATTGCTGGTTGCACAGTCCAGAATTTCCAAATATAAAAGGATAAATATTCAAATAATGTTCTGTCTCCATTATTTTGTTTGAGTCTTCCTAAAAATACGTACACTCTCTCACTCTCACACACAAATATGCTCTATCATCAGACACCAGCCGGACTTTTTGAGGACAAACATGTATCATAAAACCATTCTTATATGTGGCACTTTTACTAGCATAGTCTCAGCAGAGGGCCAGGATTGAATAAGCATGAAAATTGAAGTGCCTTTGTATTCAAAATGGTGCTCACTCATCCTTGGTCAGAGTTGAAGAAAAGCAAACACACAGGAGCATGCACTGAAGGCAGTACTGTAACTGCCTATAGAAAAACACAGGCTTTTTGTTTCAGACATTTGCTATCCAGCAGAGTCCAAACAAAAGCAAAATGTCATCATGGTGTGTCATTTGTGCTGTCACTGTAAGACTTCAAAGTGTTGCACTATTTCCTCATGTCTTACTGTAACACAACCATCATATGTATAATCTGCGTCACAATTGTATTGCAGAATGTGACGTATCATAAACCTGACACTCCAGGAGCAACCAAGACATATTTAACTGGAATAAAAAATAACCTTCAGTACAACATGAGAACAATGGAAATCTTCCATGATATATTATAAACAAGAATAATAAGTAACAAATTCCTGTAAAATATTCTAAAGACAAAGACCAGTCAGGTCAGGACCCTTCTGTGCTATGTAGGCTGTGGAAGCAAACTCTTCTTTCCCTAAAGACTTAAGTTGATGAACCAGTCAGATGGGGGAAAAGGAGAAGGACATAACGTCACAGAAGGAAGCAGATTAATGGGAGATAGTAACACAATGTCCAACATAAATAGTTCTTAATGAAATTTTTTTTTTTGTATTTGAAAGCCAAGTGTTAAAAATTCATTCTTGTCCTTGGACCTTGTCAGATAGACAAGTTTCACACTCATCCTGTAAGCATATTGAGATGAAAGAAGTAAATAAATTCCTTAACTAAAAAAGATCTCGTGTATTATTAATTATTCCAAGAAGTATATTCCATGTTTACAAAAACTGCTGACATTTTAAAATAACCTTCACCGAGGTCATAAATGCCAAAGATGCCTTCTTACATAGAGAAGGCTGGTCTGAGTATTTTGTACATTCCTGTTTTGTTTTGCTTTTTTACTTAAATTAAAATTGTGCTATGATTATTGTATTATTGCACTCAGTTTATTCAGATTTTTTTCTGTAAGAGATATTGATTTTTGTGTTAGTCAATGGAAAGCCCAAGAAATGCCACAGAAAAAAACAATAACAAGCAGTAAAAGAACAGAACACAATAATGTTCATGTAAAATGAAAATGTAAGTTAAGTAGGGCAATGACAAAATCTAGCAGGTAATCAGACATTGGGGTTAAAATGACAGCACGCCTGATGATGAAAGTTATCTGCAACGGAAGAGGGAGCTCTCACTGCACTGGCCCTGCCAGCCAGCAGAGGTGGGGTGCCTCTTCCAGCTGAGCCTGTGGAGCTGGTGGAGCCCATTCCTTCCCCCTTTATTTTCATTTCTGAATATGATTCAATGCAATTTTCTTATTAGTCCTTATATAAAGCTATAGCAGAACGCTCCACAGCAAATTACAGTCAGATATGAGCAATGGATGAAACTCAGTAATGCTCACCAAGCCTAGTGGTCAGAGGGATATTTTCCTGAGTTAGGAAGGCACATATTATCCCCATAGCAATAAGTCTGTTTCTTCCTGTATATGCACAAAACCCAAACATGCTGGGAAAAGAACTACAGCATAAATAATAACAAATATCAACTGTGTTTATGACAACTGAGAATGCAGACTGAAAGCTGATCTCACTGAATTTAATTAGAAGGCTCTGACCTCATTGGGCTGAAGGAAACAGTGAGAACATGAATTTGCAAACCTCCTCAGAGTAGCTGTTACCTCTATACATCACCCTTTCTTGTTTAATAAGCTGTTCCACGTGACTAAGAAAGTAGTCAAAGGTTAACATAGATAAATAGCTGTGTTTTATCCTCTACAGATAAACAATTATGCCTAAGGTCTCAATTACAAACACACTAGTGATATTCTTGTTTGTTTGCTAACTTGTTTGTATTGTTTTGGAGATAATTATTTCCAGATGAGCAGGAAAAAATGAAATACTTAAGATTCAATATGAACCTCTGAAAAAAAAGGCCAGAATGCATCTAGCTATTTTGTATAAAAATTGACTCCAAGTTAGAGACTCTAAAGTCTTGCTGTTATGTAGGTGTTGAGTGACAATATGAGATGCCCTAGGGTATCTTTCCTAATCCTCAGATACCTCTCCAGAAGGAAACCAGAATCCTGTGTTTCAGTCCATGAATTGTGCCCCGTGGCTCAGCAGTGTCCGCAGGACTGCTTACAAACCTGGAGCAGATCCTGTGATGAACCAACAACTTATAGCAGCAATGGACCTGCAGTATCTTTATCAGTCAAGTACGTGTTAATCTTTCCTTCAGCCATGCTACCCACTTGCAACATGTCCAAGATAACATTGGAGAACCATAAAATGTGGGTTCAATTGCCACTCTTGATTCCCTATTACACGAAATATTTGTTGCTGATGTAAGGTCCTGGGGGAGGTAGGTGTAATATATACATCCATGCAGCAATCCATAATAAAGCAACTTAAGAAGCAACTGTTAAAATAAATCACCTAAAATACCCTGCCATACTGTATTCCACACTATTTACTTAGGAGCTAGACTATAGGAAAGTCATTTCTGAAGTAATTGTAGGATTGAACATCTGCCCTAGAGGCTGAATTCAGAAAGTAGAGCCAGGGAGAAGTATGTTAAGACACTGCAAACAAGAACTTCTACATATGCTGGTAGAAACTAATATTTTTATAACATATATATATATATATACATACACTTAAAAATTACATATATCCCTGTGACTGCTTGCAGTGATTATTGCAGCTTTTTATCTCTTGAACTTCACAAGAATTCTAACCAGCAAAACAAATTTAAATATTGTAAAAACTCCTAGGAAACCCACCATCTACCAAGATTATGAATATGGTAGTTATTCTCAGTGTAGACGCACTACAATTACAGAGCAATAGAGAGTATGTAACTTATAGGCCAGGCTCTGTAGTTGGGCATGTGCTATGCTGAAGACTTTAATTTTTTAAGTGCTCCTCTAGATTCAGTCTTCCACTATTTGGTGGCAGCATTGTAACTGTTATTATTGTCCTTCCTTTTTTTTTTTTTTTAATCCTGTGTTTGGCTTGCATTTGACTCGTATATTAGTCTGTTTTTTGAAATATTACCCTAGGTCCCGGACATAAAAGTCTTTTGCATCTGTGCAGGTGCAGAAGTCTCTGCCAGTTTATGAAAAATAGGAAAGTATCTCAGGAAGCATGAATCCAAAAATAATTTTATCAGAACAGTATTGGATTGTTGAGGGCTGAGTGGTATTACTTAAAAAGATGACACAGGGACCTTTGTAACACAGATTTGTTGTTCTCTGATCAGAACTCTAAGCTTGGATCACTGATGTGATTTACAGAGTACATCCCTTCCATTACTTGCAGGACAGACACTAGCTCATACTTGTCTGAAGATGTCTAAAGCTTTGACTTATAGCAGCCATTTGGATTCCTCTGCCAGAACACACAGCCTGCAGGACCAAACTGTGATGCGATCTTACACCAGCATACGTGCAACTGTCCCCGCTCTTTCATCCCTTGGTGGCTGGCTTCCAAATTCTCTCATGAAGCTCACTTTGCTGTTACATACTATCAGCAAAACTCATTTCTACTCATTATTTCTGGTAACATCTTTCTGGTGGCGCTTTGTAAAGTAGCAGGCAGAGTAATCCATGTGCTCTGTGAATTCCATACAGACCGTGATGAGCCTTAATGACCTTTGCAAGACTGTAGTACTTCACTTCTACAGTCAAGTATTTGGGTTCACTGTTAATGTCAGACCCTCAAATAACACCGATCTGCTACTAGATGCATAATTTCCCTCCAGAGAAGATCTATCAGAAATCTTGGAGGGATTACACATTATCATAAGTGTATGGGACAAATCCAGAAATACAAACACAGACTGATTTAGACCTCTGTCTTTCCATAACTTACATTTTTGTTCTTTCTCTTTGTTGAGTTTCTCCTTATTAGCTAAGTCCACTAAGTATTTTAGCCAGATCTCTTTATTTACTTCCGTATTTGTAGCAATTTTTCTGCCCTATACTTTTTCCCTGTAATCAGAGTTCCAGCTCATTGTCACTGATTATATGCCATGACACGATTTCTTACAAATTGACATTGCTTTCTGCAATTTTACATCCTAACTCCTTAGAGACCTTTACAACCTTTTTTACTCCCACCAAATGCTCCTCCCATGTTCTTCATTTTGTCTTATCAGTACACTTGCAACCTGATACTCCCTGCCAATCCATCCCGACGACAACCTCGAGGAGCTGTTCTTTAAACACAATGCACCAAATTATCTCTCCCAATCTTCTCATTACCATTGAAGAGAACTCTCAGGTAACAAATGGGTTAGCTGTTCTAACGCCTTTCCTCTTTGTCTTTTATGCATGCCCTTGTTAAGTCATTACCGAGCTCAGTAAAGGAGGTTTCACAGTATCAGTTTATACTGGTTGGATTTTTCATTAGCTTTATTTTTTACTTCCTTTATTAAGCGCTCAGAAATCACGGCACCCACGTGTTGCTTAGTTCAATTCCCAAGGAGATAATAGAAGGCCAGATGATACACAGAAGCCCCCAGGAGTCCCAGCTGAGTATTTGTAGCTGCAGATGCTCCTATAATCTCAGCTGCCACCATCAGTTATTATTGCATGATGGTCTGAGTGCACCATAGCTTTATTTTTCATCTCTAAAGGTAAAATATCATCTCTGTTACCTAGTAAGCATGGCAGACACAAAATTAATGCTCTAAATTCTGTGCACAGACTCCATGTTCCTTCTTACCAGTATCTTGCAGAAAAAAAAAAAAACAAAAAAAACCCAACCAATAACCTATGAGTATTGCTAAGGACTGAGTTGTTATTGTTATTATTACTAACACCTTGGGATTTTTATCATGTCCTTAGGTAAGTGCTGGCTGTTGCAACAAATGTTCATGTAAGTGTGCTCTAAGCTTAGTGGGATTCTGGATTTCTTGTCTGCTGGCTGATGCTTCAAATCCTGCAGGATATTTTTTCTTCCTTTCAGTAAACGAAGCTTTTCATTAAGGAAAACAATTTTACATTCTGAGTCTCAAGTATTTTGCAGTTTTGTATGAGCTGATGTCTCCAGACTATATGAAAACAGATATCTGGGAGGCTCTTTATGCCATCTTGTTTTAATAGCTGCTGCTGCTGACCCTAGTGGATCAGCACATCCTTATGTATAGGCAATTCTGTTTCAGATAGACATTAATGCCTTCATATAGCCAAAAAATATTATCCAGCTTGGGCTCCACCTGGGAATCAGAGTCTCTCACCAAACCTCTTAAGGCCATGGCAAGTAACTCAGAGCTGAAACTCCTCTAGTTTTTCACTCAGTTAATTAACAGACTCTCCAAGCATGTGTCTATATGTGAGGCTGGCAATTAACAGCTGCTACTTTTAATAAGACCCTAATTTCTGCTTTCACATTTGTAAATATACAAATACATCTGCTGTAGTCTTATCCATCATGCAATTGACCTTCTCCAACAGATTGTGAAATTCTCTGTGTTAAACTGTTCTTTGACCTTCTTTTCATGACGGATTTGCTAATTTTTTGCAGTTTCCTCTTTACTTCTGAATTCACACTTGGTACAGAAGTTGTCAAGGGATCTCCCGAGCAAAAAGTAGGGAAATTGATGATAGACTCCTTAGTGTACACAAGTATAAATTTTCCCTCTTATAGTACAAATTCTACTTCCTACAGAAGTTTTCAAAGCTGCATCTGGTCACAGCATAGTCTTTGCTGTCTTGGAAATATTACTTTGGTCCAGAGCATTGTGAAACGTTTTCTTTTGAGGATTTGTTTCATTGGGTTTTTTTTTTTTAATCCCAGGTGGCTTTTCTAAAATTAATTCTGAGCCATAGGCCTGGGAATTGGCAAATAGTAGAAAACATGTTAAATAGAATTTGACCAGAAAATCCATTTTGAACACTCTCCCCTCTCTCTATTTTCTTTCTTCTTTACAGTCTAAAGGAAGTGTCTGACTGATCTGTCATGAACTATAGAGAAAACAGGAGAATCTTGAATAGAATTTATATAAAGTATTCAATTCCATCCTATGACAACTTGAGGCATAGTCATTTCACTTGAAGATGGGAGACAGGTATGAAAGGATTATCCAGAGTTCTTTCAATGATTTAAGAAAGGCTGGCCTACTTAACAGGATAGTTAGCTTTTCTGCTGCTTGAACTGGGGGATACAAAAGAAAAAGTACCCGAGGAAGCCTTAGGAAGCAAGGAATTATGAGGAGTTCCAGTGGAGAGCAGCTAAGAAATCAATAAAATATTCCAGAAGTTCCTCCAAGTTATGAGAAGAAGGAAACTTCTGAGGAAGAAAACCAAGGACCTAATGTTAAATATCTGACAGAAGCCCAAAAGACAGCAACATTGACTTCAGACTCTTCTGATCTCTCTACCTGACTTCTTGATGGAAGGGAGAAAATCAGGAGTGCTTTCTCTGGGACCACTGCGGAAAGAGTTATCCTTGGAGGTACTGAATTAGGCACTGCTGCCATACTTGCCCAACTAGTACTTACCAGCAGAGTTGCTACAACTCCTATCAGTTGGATATCTGCATGGGGCAGACCAAATCACTGTACAGTGCATGGGCAATGGTGGTCACCCCACAGCACTTCTGATACCATCACACTGTGGTTTGGGCTTGCAGGATCTCTGCCTCCAGATCTTGATTTCCTTCCTTAGCTCCAGGTGACCACCAGGAAAAAGGTCTCTGAGGATTCCCTAGGACTAGTGTTCAGGGTGAGCACTGAATCCCAAGCTGCCGTGTGATTAATGGAAGGGCTGACCTCCTGACCTGCAGAAAGGCTTTTAGGAGAGGGTGACCCACAGAAGGCAGTGTAGATGGCCCAGCTTTGTCAAAGGCTCTGTACTCCAGCACTCAAATAAGCAATGTGGGAAAGGTGGCTTTAGGCATTTTAAATAAGGGAAGGGAACAGTACTGGAGCTTTGAAAACTGATTAAGCAAGTAGAACGCAGAGCTGAGTCACTCTGTATTTGTCTCTCTGTGTGCATGTGTACATATATAGATACATATTTTTGTAAGCGTGTGCGTGTGTTTGAGTGAGGATATGAAAAAAAGAGGCATTCAGTTCCAAAAGCCACTGCGATAATGAATCGCGAGCTGAAGCTGTCACATCATATGAAACAGATCCAGAGAACACGTGAAGACACAGTCTCAGATATTTTAAAACTTCTCTTCAGTGTTTTGCTCACATTTGGTAACATTTAAATCTGATACCCTTTACAGCTTTTTTTTTTTCTTCCTGAAACCAACATTACACTTTTGAAGCAATGTTTGATGAAAATGCAAAAATTCTTGGCTAGCAAAAGATTTTTTTTTTATCTCCTGAAGTCATATCATGCAGATTCATGCAGTGAAAAAAACCCGCTGATGTTCTTATGAATAAAAGAAGGATTAGGAAGATTAAAACGCACACCACCCGACTCGTTGAAAAAAGGCTCAAGTATATGATATAGCCTTCTGCACAGCTTTGCCTTGAGGATCAGAGCTGGAACTGTTCTTGTCTTTGCTTTCGGGTAGTTCAGAGAGATGTCGGGTCCGGATCCCCCGTATTGAGCTTTTCATAAAAGTTGCTGTAAAAAGGACATTGCAAAGAGAATGCTGCTGAGTGAATGATCAAATTTTATTTTATTTATTTATTTTTGTTATTACAGCCAGATGTTGCCTCAGGAAGTTGAAACAAGGAGTCAGGAACTGACAGTTTAATAATTAAATTGGGAAAGTTGGCAGGCCTCCTGCTACTTCCTCTAATACATAGCATCTTTGAATGAAAGTGTGCAGTATCCCAGTGGCACTCCTTCCGAACTGGCTCATCCATTACTGGGTAATGATTTTCTGTCGAGGCAACAGCAATGCACAGGGCCTATTACACCAGCTACATAAAGTTAAAAAGACATTATGAATAAAGCTTTTGCCGTGGCTTTTACCAACATTTCTACATAAGAGTGCCTAACGCTGACATGTGTTTATTAACACTTAATAATGTTTACATAATTCTTCCTTGTGCTCATTACAGCTGTCAAAAATCTGAATAGAGGGTGTTTTTGCCTGTTTTAGCTCTTGAAGACTTTGCAGTCTCTAAACTGAGATTAACAGCAGCTGAGAGAATGCTGAATGCCCAGTCAGTTCCTGTACGGCTGGGATGGAAGGCTTGGAGCCCGTTGTCGACCTTTTCTCCTTCTTTCGGGATTTCTTCCCTAGCAGGAATTCTTAACATTTCCCACTGCATGCTCCGCTGCCCCTCGGGCCCGCACACTTGCAGAAGGCATGGAGAGTTTGCAGCCGTCGAGGCAAGAGGAAGCACATCGGCACTGAAGGTGTGACAAGAGGGGGCCGGGCTGAGAGTCTGATGGAAGAAAAAACTTTATCCAGAGGCTGCGGGCAGAGCAGTCAAACCGCAGGGCACTCGTGAGGTGAGGGGTCGGCGGGAGGGGGTAAGCCTGTCCGGTGTCCCGGCCCCTCGCGCCGGGCGAAAAGAGGGACAGGCGTACGACTGCTCTGACCGGGCGGGACCGCGCTCCGTCTGGGAAGCTCTTGACAGCGTCCGGGACGAGCCCAGGGAGGCCTGCGTGCCCTGTCCCGCCCCGCACCTGCCCCCCCATCGCAGAGCCCCCGCGGAGCTCCCGAGCGAGGAGGGTGCCTGAAGGATCTCTGCTCCCGCCTGAGGGATCTCCGCTCCCGCCTCCCGGCCCGCGCGGGCGGGAAGCGCCCCACGGCCCCCGGGCCCCGCGCGCGGCAAGGGGGCGCGCGAGCCCTCGCGGCCCAGCC
>NW_024581137.1:20483402-20523625 GCF_017639235.1 Corvus kubaryi | reverse complement strand
TGTCCTGGGTTGCAGTGTATTCTATTACCATCCCCATCAGCTGTTAAAATCAGGTGGGGCAGTGTTTCCTTGCCTCCTTCCCCCCAGACTATCTTGCTGTTAATTGCCCATCATTGTCCTGCCGCCTGACTCAGAGATAACTCCCTCCGGACTATCTTCTGTTAATGAGCCTAATCAACACTCTGCCTCATGACTCGTTACCCCATTGTGAGATGCTCCACCCAGAGGGAAGAACCAAGCATCCCATCGTGGATATAAGCTGAGGCTGAACACCAGAGACACCGGGCTTCCCACTGGATTTCCAGAGGACAGGAGCTACACAGCCACCACTGGACTTCCAGAGGAAGAGCAGACTGTTTTACTACAGGATCACTGCTTCAGAGGACTGCAGCCACCATTCTACCAGACTGCTACCACCACCCTGCCTAACAGGGTGTCAGGTTGTACCTTGACTCTGTCAGTTTGACAGTGTTTTCTTTTACCTTTTTTTCCTCCTTTTCTTTAATTTCCATTAAATTGTTATTCTGACTTGGTGCCTCCCACTGGTTTGTTTTCAAACTAGTACAGCTGTTCTGTAACAGAGAGCAGTGCTCTTCTCTGAGGTGTACAGAGGAAGGATGAGGTGCAGTTGTCACATATAGAAATGAAGAAATTCTGACTGGGCATAAGGGAAAAAAAAAAAAACAATCGGAATGGTTAAACTCTGACCTGAGGTCTGTGGAGGTTGCAAGATTTGACCTTGGAGATTTAGAAACTTGACCAGACAAGACTCTGAACAACTTGTTCTCTAACTTTGAAATCAGCACTGCTTTGACTGGGAATTGGAGGACGTGGCCTCTAGAGGTCCTTTTCAGCCTAAATTATTCTGATTCTGTAAGATTTCCCACAGAGAAAATAAGTATTGTAAGAGTTATGCTAAATAGCTTTAAAATTACATTCTTAGGAGGAAAGAGCTGTTTGTTTGGGGGATCAGAGTCTTTTATGTAGTACTCATGGCCAAGATAATTTAGAATAAAAATGGATAAAGAGCACGTGCAAAGGAACAAGTTTAACTGTTGGGCAAAATGCTTCAGCATTGTGCTGCTGCCTTGACTAGTCACAGTCTTGCTGCTGTGTGTTGAGAGTGGCTCTGAGAAATAAATGTGATATGTGTCAAGTGGTAGTCTTTGCTGGATTTGCTGTGGGTACTGTTGGTGAGTTCTTGACAAGTCTGGGAAGGTATATAACATACTAAATTTGAAATTATTCTCATACTTTGATAAAAAATAAGTTTGATTGGGGTTTTTTTGTTGGTGTTTAGTTGTTTTGGTTTTTTTTCTGGCAGAGTGGCTACTGAAGCTCTCTAAGATTGACTGTTGACATGTCCTTTGTTCCTGATGTGATGAGAGTACTCTCCGTAGATGGAGTTGCTCACTGTTGTTGGGGTATCATGTTTGACCATTTGTTTTTTGAGTCATTTCTCAGAACTAGCTTGATGCAAAACACCAGCACTACTTGTCTCAGGCATCTGTGTGAGGTCTTAGTGATGTCACCAGAAACCCCCATGGATTTGGCCTTCAGACTTCAATTTGTCCTTGAGTTAATGATGACCAAATAATCTGTGTTACATGAGTTGTAATCCTGTCAGTATTATTAATTCCAAAGGTATCTCACTGAAATAACATGAACTTTATATACTGGTGGCTGTATGTTCAAAGTGGAAAATTCTGTAGTGGAGAACAAGTTGTATTTGTTATCCTGTACCCATGTGTGAGACACACATCTGTCTGTATGTGTGCAGACATGATACATTCCTCCCTTCTTCTCCACAAGTAAGCAACAGTAACTCCCCTGCTCTTCCCTCAAACAGATATGTTTGGGTTTTTTTCGCAATTGACATTAAATGTGTTTTACCAGTACTTGAGGGAGATATGCTAACAGTGGTTCAGGCTTAAAAGTTAAGACTCTCGTTCAGCTTTTCAGAAAGACTGTTGGAGACAGTGTATGTCTAATCAGCAGCAGTGTAAGTAGGTGTTATCAATCTAGGCTGCTGTATTTTCTCTGGGGGTCAGATTGAGTGTGGCCTTTCTGCAGAGGTACAAGGGGCTTGTATAAAGCTTGAATGATTGCAGTCAGTGCTCTCTGTAGGATGCACAGACTTCAGTGCCTTTTCTCTCCAAGGGCTGCCTACCTGTGCAGGCCACAGGATGGCAATTGAGGAGGCATGTTAAGGAAAGCAAGCTGTTGCTCAATGGAGTATAAGTCAGGAGAGAAGCTGTCTTGTGCTATCTTGTACTCCCTACAAGGAAGGGAAACTGCAGCTCTTTGCTCTGTCCTTTACCTTCCTTGAGTCCTGCTTTTGTCTTTAATATTCTTAACTGTATGTTTTTTATTATTTTTTTACCATTGACTGTCAAGCTTTTCAGCTCTAAGTCAGGCTTCCAAAAGACCTGAGAATGACTTAAGAGATACTAGCACGTTTGAATCCCTTTTACGAGCTCTGTGTATTTAAATCATACTCAGAATATGTTTTCCTGCATTGTACACAGATTAAAGGAAAATATGATTTCTTTAATTTTCAAATGAAAGGTCAAATGCATGCCTTGTTGAGTAAGCATAAGAAAAAGGCCAAATATCACTAGATTCAGATGAGAAATCTGGTAGCAGCTTTGTTGATTCTAACAAGGTTGTGATATGAAAACAAAATATATACAAATCAGGCTGGGGTTTTTTTGGTTGGGTTTTACGGTTAATTTTAACAATATTGTGTATCTTTGATTTAGAGAATTTCCTTATTTGGGAAGCAAGTAGAGGAATGTTTTCAGAATAATATTATGAGTACCAAGGCCTAGACAGGCAGAGCACTTTTTTAGTTCAACACTCGTCGTTTTGTAGTGCTGCTGATATAGAGAGAAAAAATTGTCTTTTGCGGCTGCAGTTTCTTCACTCTGGTAGTGTTTGAGACCAGGAAATTCTCAGCTGAAGATGAAGAAGGACAATATGGAGCAATTCCTTTTTTATTTTTCTTCCTTTTCTCCTCTTGGCTACTGTCTTGTCCTGCTTTTCTTGTTGGGCAGGAATGGTGTGACAGAAACAGTGGCGAGTTGGTTCAAAAGGATCGGTAGAGGTCATGTACTGAAATCACATTTCCTTTTTTTAAAAAGAGCGTAGAATTTTCTTGTGTTGATAGTTCAGCTGCAAAGGTTTTCCAGCTTTTTCCAAAGTTAAGCTGAATAAACTGGGGGAAGTTAATTAAATATGCTTGGTGTTAATGTAAACATGGTTGACTGGCCCTGGAATTCACTTGGGTGCTCACAGGCAGTTTTGGCAGGGACTAGTATTTCTTCCTTGAGATGGAATTGAGGTCAGTGTTGCCAGTGATAGGGGTGGGAAAAGGAAGAAAGGAAGCATGTAATGAACCTGAGACACCACATTCGGAGACTTTAGTGAAGCAACACTCTGGTGTTGATTTCTCATTTGTAGATATTGGGGATACTGTTAAGATCTTCTCTGATTTTGCCCTGAGTATCATTGTTCTGGTGATGACTATGTTTGCCTCATTCCTTCAGAACTTAATTTTGTAATTGCTCTTTCCTTGTGTTCTTCCAGGATATCAAACTGACTTAGGTCCATGAAGACTATGCTGGTGTCAAGCTCCCTCTGACTTGCCTCCAGCTCCTCCTCAGGAGCAAAGGTACAGTTAATAGGGGTAAGTTAAAATCCACTCACAGAACCCCCTGAAGGAAATGAAGACTTTAATTAGTGACCTTTTCTGTGCGTGGCACTCTCCAGTACATTTCTTCCTTCCAAGCTGCTTGGTCCATGACAGCAGGCTATCAGTGACAGAGAAAGGGAAATCCAAAAAGTGGAGCCACTTTGAAACTGTAGTGAAAAGTTAATGAATAGAGCACTTACAGGGCAAATACCAATGCAGGCTGTGTGTGTCAGGAAAGCACTTTGAAAATGAAAAGTGCCCCCCAGTTGGTTTGTTCTCCTTTTAACTGATCTCTTTGAAAATCTACTTGGAATCACAGTTAAACTACTGTGATAAAATATGTTTTTGGTAGATAAAGTTGAA
This sequence comes from Corvus kubaryi, assembly GCF_017639235.1. Lineage (NCBI taxonomy): Eukaryota > Metazoa > Chordata > Aves > Passeriformes > Corvidae > Corvus > Corvus kubaryi. The sequence goes on along the minus strand of NW_024581137.1, from coordinate 20,519,568 downwards.
ATAATACACATCTAGCAATTGGTAGTGTTGCTGGAAATAGTAAGCACATGTAGTAACAAACACAAATTCCCATTTCTTGTTTCATCCTAAGGGCGAAGTACCCTTGGTGCAAAGCCCAGGGGACCTATATAGTCATTAACAGATGGAGGGGGACATTAATCTTCTACTCACAAATCTGCCCCAGCACATAAAGCAGGGAGCGTCTGTTGTGAGGAGTGCTAGAGGTTGTACTGAGCATGATAGTATAGTTTTTAATCACAGTGCCAGCCACTCTTTCTATACATTGCTATGTTTTCTTGGTACTCTGTGTCTCTGGATTTCACTTTTTCTATCTATGCACAAGAGAGAGTGGCAGTGTTTCTGCTTTTTGAGGTGCTGGCAGAATTTTCTTCCAACACTCTTAAAATCTCTCTTTTGCTGTAAGCACTAGAGTATGTTAGGATATACTTCAAGTACGTTTCTGTGTGTAGGGAGAAATGTATCCTTTTTCTGTGTCATTCAGTCTTTCTCATTTGGCAGTCAGCTAGGAGACAGGCATGGTTAATGAGGTATCTCAGCATCGTGTTTTTATGGGAGCACAGTTAAGGTTAGGAGTATGTCCAGTCTCCAACCTGCCTAGTGAGCATTCTGTATTTGGAAACAAATGCCAGCTGGCAGTGGTTAAGGAGTGCATGCTTATTCTGCTCATGATAGCCAAAACATGCTCCCTGCTGTGTGCTTTTGGCAGCTTTGCACTGGCAATATGTCTCAAATGCCAGTTGCATGTCCTCCTTTCCTCCTCCTAAGTGTGTCCCATAAGGCATGATTTAGCCTAAATAAAAATGTGCCTCTGTTAGATGTGGTAATGTATGGAAAGAAAGAGACCACTTATTTTTGAAAATTGAAGCCTTTCTGAAACACCTGTAGTACATTATTTCTACAGTGGAAATAAAAAGATGATTAATGTGTTCTCCTATACTTGGTGGCAAATTGGCCTTAAATTTCTGAAGATCTGATGATTTTTGTGCCACCAGTTCTTAGGCACACTACGCTGAAATTTTGTGTAATTTATTCACAATGAGAGTGCTGGTTGGAATTTCACACCTAAAGTGACTGCATATTAAGTTTATTTGGAGTTCTAACTCTACTTATCTGGTCATTGTATTCATTATATTGGTGGTCAAATTAACTGCATTAATTTGTGGTCTGAACATAAGCATCTCCTCTTTGTTTTTATTTGTTGAATTGTTTTAAGTCAATGGACATCTAAAGTGGTATATTTTATTGAAAAGATACCTTACATGTAGGCAGAGTCAGTTTTACGATCAAGTGTTGCAAATCATAGGATAGTTTGGGTTGGAAGGGACCTTTAAAAGTCCTCTACTAAAGCTTATTTGAATTATTTGAAGCAGTTCTTGAATTGTGGTACATTGAATACAAATTCTTAAGAGTCTGAAGGTAAATAAATTCAGTCTACATTTCTTTGTCATTTTTTCTTCAGTCACAGTATAACAAAATGTAAAAAAAACCCAGTTTTACAAAAAGAGGCAAAACACTGAAGATTTTCAATGCAATACTCAACCAACTGTATTTAGAGTTCAGTCAGCTGTGTTTAGGGTAGGGTAAGCAAGCTGTGCTTAGAACTTGGCTTTAGAAATACCTATGTATTTAAGCTTTTTTTCAAGGGGATCTCTCACCTTCTTTGTAGCAGATCTCAGTATTTGGGAAGATGATAATTCTTGAACAGTGAAATTCTAAATCAATGAAATTGTGTAGAAATCTCTTAAGATATGGGAATTTAAAAGTCAGATTATATTTTCCAACCTGTGTCCCTTAGGAAAAAGGGGTCACCTTGACAAAATTGTGAGCTTTGCAAAGCTAGGATCACACAACCACTGAAGAGGGAAGGAACAGTAGCCTTTGCAAAGTGCTAGGTTTTAGTTACCATGCTTCCACTTATCTGTTGAAGTCTGATTTAATGCTCCTGTTGCCCACTCTATGGTCACAGCTAGAACAATCTGCATCTCCCAGGCAGGAGGTGAAAAAAGAGGGCCTTACTGTGACCCTTTCCTCAAACCCATAGTTTACCTCAGCAGCCTGATACCACTGTAATGTAACTTTCTCCCTCTCTTTGGCAAGAACTCAATTCAGTTTTTTCAACAGCTGATCTAAAATAGTGCACTTTCCTTGTAAGTACTTGGTTCCATCCATCATCCAGCTGTATCTTGGATGTCCAAGGGCATGGGCATCTTTGTCTAGGTATTTGAATGCTTTCGTTGTTGTCTGTGCTATAGTGGAATTGAGAGTCAAATCTTGCTGTGATCTGTGTTGATGAAGCACCACTGCACATTGGTTAACTGTATTCATGCTCTAAAAAAACCCTTGGGTATGACGTGCAAAAAAGGTATTTTAGAAAGTAGGTTGCAAAATCAAACCCTCAGAAGTTGTGAAATGTCAGATTTATGGTATTTCCTTCTGTGCCTGTAATTGATGCAGGAATATAGATCTTGCAGCTTTAATTTCACCACATCCTAATTGGATAACTCTTATGTTAAAAAAATGTGTGGCATGGTTGTGGTACTTTGTAAATAGCACAGTACCATTTATGTAGGAGGAAAAACAGTATTCACAGAAGAATGATTATAGAATTTGGTGCTAAGTTATTATGTACATGTAGAAGATAAACAGAATTGGTTCAACAGAATTTAAATTTCATGTCAGCTAAATATATTTGCATTATGTAAACTTGATGTGTAACATAACTGTTTTCACTGAAGTTTCTCCATTTATGCTGGTGTTGAATTCTGCCTCTAGTCAAAAAGAACTTTTAGAAAAAGTTCTGCCAACACAGTTTTTTGTCTTGGAACAGCTTTGAGGCTTGCCAGCAGTGTTATTTCTTTTGAGTTGCAGGAGCAGCTCTAGTTACATGCCAAAATATGGTCTTATTTTTAAACTGAAAAATAAATGAAACCTATGTAGAAATGGAAACTTTGTTGAATGCCAAATTCTGACCATGCTACTCCCATTGGAACCACTAGGACCAATTTTTGCAGTCTGCACTGTCTTTATAGCATTAAAAGTTATTTCACAATGTGGGAAGTACTGGAAGAAATGAGTGTAAGAAAAGCAGGAAATCTGCCAAGGTCCATGTCTTTTTTTAAAAAGTTGTTATAACCTACTTGCTGAGATATGTTTTATGTTGATATCAAATTTAACCAGCTTTCAGTTATGGCCAGCCAGCCTCCATTTCAATAGTGTTATTCTGTAGAGAAGAGGCAGATCAAAAATTTTCGATACCAAAATATTTTAAAAATAATCATCATTTCATGATTTTGGTCTGTTTTCCTAATATAGTTAGACTTAAGAGCTTGGAGGCTCTATCTGTCAGGCTTCTTTCCATCCCATTTTTCTTAATTTTTAATGTGTTTGTCCAATGTCCAAAGCAGATTTTTAAGGTTAGTTCCAGTAAGACAGGGGTTAAAACAGATGGAGGGGGTTGGGAAGGGGAAATACAGTGTTCAAGAAGTGATTGGTTTGCTCCAAGACTATCTTCCTCAGATACTAACCCTGGTAAAAAAGGCCCAGGTGTTTTGCCTCCAGCAGTGTGAAAGCACGCAAATCCATTGAGGGCTTTGAGAAGAGGCTCTAGTGATTTTGGACAGTTGCTGACTTTCAGCTTGTGTGAAAAGGATAGAACGGGTCTGTTATCTCACCATTCCACAATAAAAGGGAAGCAAAAAATTGTGTTATTAATCCAGATGATTTCCTGAATGTGTTGCATCTGGAATCTGAACTTGGTCTTGTGCTGAAGTCTTCAGAGCAGTTGAAGAGGTAGGTATAATCAAGCTGACCTCTGCAAGTATGACGAATGCTAAAGGAGAAAGCGGTTGCCATTCTGGCATTTTGAGGGCAAATTCAGCCAGGTAGTACAGATTAGCAAAAAGTCTACTGAGACCTGAAATGTTCACTAGTTTTGACAGCTGAGCAGTTGTTCTGGCTGTGCCACCAGGCAGCTGTGGGCCTACTGTCTGTGGCTGAAAGATAGCATATTGCCTAGCACAGCTCTGTGCTCTTGACAGTAATGTGTTTGTAGATCAGTGCAGCTGGGCAGTGTACTGGCACTCAGGGTTGTTACTGCCGCTTCTCAAGGATGAGTTGTGAAGAGCCTTATTAGCAGTGTACCTGCTTGGCAATTGCATACTCTTTCGGGGTGAAGTTAGTCATTCATAGGATTACAATAGAGGCTGGTGTGATCATCTGCCCTTCCAAACCTGCTCTTTTTTGGTACTGAACTTTTGATCTTGCAGAGCAAAAGCTCGTATTTGAGGCACTGAATTCACCTTGGGTGATGCATAGTCCTTGCTTAGACCGGAAAACAATGAATTTATGTTCTGAGCAGATATAGCCCCTTTACTCAGATGGCAAGTTTTAAACATGGCCTTTCTGCTTTGTACATTTACACTGCTTTTGTGATGGACTTGTAGTACTGCTTCTACTTGCAGTAGCGTAATATGTTACTTTTATCTCAATTCATAAGGTGGATCTTCATTTTGTACCTAAAGGGAATTAAATAATAGTCTTCTGTAGGCTTTCTGGCAGGGCATGGTCAGCCCTAGGGATCTTTGACTGTAGTAATCTCATTGACAGAAGATGTAACTTGCCATAAATTGGATTTCCTCTTTCTGAACCTTGAAATGACCTATGAGCTTTAGAAATAAATGAAGATTCAGGGTGTCAAAAGGCAGTTAGAGACTAAGCTCCAACTGACTGAATTTGGTGCATAACTCATATTTTTATCTTTAGAAAGCTTAATTTTTACTTGGTGTATATGGTGTTGGAGGAGGCAGCAAAGGAGCTACTTTCTACTGCTTGGTTCTGTAATTATAAATACAGTGACTTTGGTATGAGAAACATCAGACAATAAGTCTTGGTGATGGTTAAGTTAATTCACTTTCAGAAGTTCAATAATTCATCTAAGAAGTGTCAGCAGCTGGGTCTTGTTAATGGTAAGCCTTTCATTTCTTTTAAATCAATTGTGAATAATAGGATCCTTCAGAGAAAAATGATGAAGTAAGCATTGATTTCCAAATTGGGTGTCTGATATTGGAGCATTAATAAAATCTAGAGCAAGCAGGCAACTAGGACCTCATACACTCTGATCACCTAAGCAGTAATCAGAGAAAATCAATATTTTTTTTGTATGGTGCTAGATCTGTTAACATTTCATTTGTCATCATTCATCATTGTGTCTATAATTTCATTTTTATAATTGCCTGAATTTTGAGGGGCTTAATAGTATGCTTTGAATCAAGCATTTACTGTCAAGCTATTGTGAAACAGATGTGGCATTGCCATGTTGCCTATTCTTTGCTGTCTGTCTGTCTTACTATTTCTGGACTTTTAATAGCAATGGTCAAAGTAAACTCTTAGATATTTCAAATGAAGTTAAATTTTCTTAGAGGAGTTCCATGTAGACTTCCTGGAGTCCTCTGTTATTCTCTCTCTCCAAGCTTTGAGGTGCTGTGTTGCTTCTCTATAGTCATGTTCAATCTCACAGAGGTGTTAGGAACATCTCCAGTAAGATGGTGAAACTCTGTCAAAGAAGAATGGTTGTAGACAACATCTTCAGAACAGTGAGACTGCTGGCATGGTTTCCTCTGCAACATCTTCCTTGGGCTGTTGTTCATCAGCTACAGCTTCTGGCTCTGTGTGGTTTGTTCCAGCCTATCTTGTGTTGTTGAAGAGGCCTGTGACTGTCTGGATGTGTCAGAGGAGGAGACCAGTGCTGACGTGGCTGGATTCTGGCCTTTGATGGCTTTAATACAGAGAACAACATTTTGGTGACAGGAGCATCAGTGAGTGATCTGAGAGGGAGTAGTTGGTGGTAGTACATCCCACCAAGCCACCTGTCGATGGGATACCTGCATACCTTGTACTTCTAGCCTCAGAGTCAGTTGGGTTTTGTGATGTAGTGTGGAGGTTACAGACTTGTGAGTGTGGGGTTTATTTATTGGTTTTAATTGCATTTGGAGGCTGGGTTCAGTGGATGTTTAGAGCAGCTAAGTGCTGGCTTTTTCTATCCATATTGTGCTTACCAGCGATCCCATTTTCTTTAAAGCTGTATTGAGTTGGTATGGAAACCCACATACAGGCAAATCTCCTTGCTGTTGAAGTCAATGGGAGTTGAGGCTAAAACTGGACCAGGATTTGGCCCATAAAGCATAGCAAGAAAATTTAACACTTATAATAAAACTCTTAAGGCAAATAAAATGTTCTAGCAGGTGTTCATAAATGTGCTTTATGCTCATAGACTCTGTTAAATGTTAATACTAAGGTCCTGCAGAAGCTGCGCATAAGGACTGAGTGAAGGAAGCAAATGTCTGTTAAATGTGCTGTGCAATATTGTAGCAAAGGTGGGTGGCAGTGCAATGCCATGCTACCTATTAGACTGAAATATGAAAGCTATTAGAGTTTCTGCTGAATTTTCATTTTGTGAGGGAGTAGTTTTCGAGAGAGAACATACCGTATAAAAAAAGCCATGTGTTGTGCAAAACTAGAAGTATCTTTGTCAGTGTATGCAGTTTTCTTGGATGCATGCAGAGCTTATTAAGGACAACTGCTAACATACTGTATTAGCAATAAATTTAAAATAAGACAATACTTGTGAGAAAAATAATGGCTGAGAAGCAGTTTTATTTTTTTTTTGATATTTCATTTTCATTGAATTATAATTTTTTCATGCCTTAGATGAACCCACAGGCAGAAGTCCTAACATGACTTAAAACATGTTTTGAGAATTATGGGTCTTGACAGGATTTTATATTTAGATCTCTGTCTTAGGTTAACTCTTAATATTTTTTTTTATTTATTCCATCACTTCACCATCAAAGCACAATGAGGTCCATTTTAGATTTCCAGGAGCTTTCTGGCCTTCCTCCTTTATGGCTTCTAAGAGAAGCATCTGTTGACTTTTTCAGCAGATTTTGCATCATGCCTTGAAAGCTGGTAGCTTGTACTGTCTTGGTTTCTTCTAGCAGTGAATTTCATTAGGATTCAGGTCAAACCCACAGGACACAAAAAAAAAAAATCTGAGTGTACTGGAGTCAGTTTCTAAAATGACACCATGAATGCGACAGTCATTGTTAGAATGTGTTTTGTTGGTGTTTGAGTAATTGACTTAGTTATCATCTCATCAATGCTCAGTCATTGTGTTGCAGGATAAAAGCAACCACATATTACAAAGATAGTCTCTTTCACCATTAACAGCAAGATGGCTGAGTGAGGGGAGGTCTTTCACACGACATTTAGATATACCAAGTAGCAAGCGTGTCCACGGTAATGTCAGGCTCTTCCAGTGTTGCCTTGGTCCTGTCCTCATGTTTGTTCCTGGCAGTGGCAGTGCTAACGTTTTTTTGGTGTCTTTTTGTTTGGTTTTTTTTTTTTCCTTATGTCGGCCAGGTTATTTTGACACTGATCTCTTCTCTGTGGTGACCAGTGACCGGACCTGTGGGAATGTCCTGAGGTTGTGTCAGGGGAGGTTTAGGTTGGATATTAGAAGAAGGTTTTTCACCCAGTGGGTGGTTGGACACTGGAACAGGCTCCCCCGGTCACAGCACCAGCCTGACAGAGTTCAAGTAGGGTTTGGACAGTACTCTCGGGCACATGGTGTGATTTTTGGGGTGTCCTGTGCTGGGCTGGGAGTTGGACTCGATGATCCTTGTGGGTCCTTTCCAGCTCAAAATATTCTGTAATGTTGTGAAAAACTTGCTTTGTTCTACCTTGTTGTGAAAAGGAGTGAAGCATGCGCTTAGATGAGGGAATTCTCATCACTTGCTTTCGTAACAAAATCACAGGGACCACTTAGTTTTCTCCTCTGTAATACTGCACTAGTGTGCTTATGGATTTTAAAAGCAAGGCTGATGATCATCATCAGCCAGCAGATTGGGAGCTCCTACATATAGTAGAGTATCTTCTTTTGATCCTTCTAGGGCAAGGAGACCTAGTAGAGAAACAGGGTGAGGAAAGACTAGAAACTGTTTTTAACCAAGTGGAAAATATGTCAATACTTCTCTTGTAAGTAGTGGCACTTCTAGAATAGTGATATTCATGCAGAACTTTTAATCCCTGCAGTACATTGCAAATGCATTGTCTGAGAATTAAATGTTAATTGAGGCCATTATTTGATGAGTGGACTATTTATATAGTAAAGTTATTTGAAGTAATGGGCCATGAATGCATTTTGTTTATTAACTTTCCCAGTGCTCGTTCTTCAATATCTTATCACAGAGCAGGCATTTTAAAATGGAAGGCTCTCCAATGACAAAGATCTGCAGCACAAAAAGTGTGTTACTTTTAAGTAGTGTGTTTTGTTGATTTCAAGAACAAAACAGCATATGGTTGAAGCCTTTGGAAGATTGAGATTTCAGGTAAATTTCTAACCGTGGAAAAAAGAAAAATGTAGAAGAAAAAGGTATTTTTTTTTGTCTTTGAAGACTTGCATGATTCAAGTACTTTAATGGTCTTCTCCATTTTGAAGATGAGAAACTAGGGAAAGGAAAATTATTTACTTTGTCTGGGATTATGAAGGAAGTCTGGCAGACAAGGAAATTAAATTGAGATCCCCTAAATGTCAGGCCAGCTCCATAAATGCTAAAATATCCTTCCTTTCTTGTCTAAAATGTCTGTCAGAAATGTACAGTAAAGTTTAGGTTTTGTAGGATTTCCATAGGACAACTGCTTTGTGGCCTCCAGGGTGTGAATATCCACAAAAAAAAAAAAAAAAAAAAATTATTCTTTGAAGCTGAGAGTATTTTATCTATTATTAAATCTGAAAAAAAGATAGTACAAAACCAACATACTTTTAATAGTATTTTGGGTTTCCTTCTGTAATTGTTTAATGGAATTAATATGAATATTTTAGCTGTAAAGTTGGACAGCTGCGGCAGGATGTGATTTAACTGGGACACTGACTCTTCTTTCAATACATTCTGGCAAACTTTACAATATGCAATGTTGTAAAAGTCCACTTATCTATCCTGTAGCTTTCATACACTTCCTTAATTTACAGTTTGTTTTTTTTTTTTTTTTTTCTTTAAAGGCCAAGTTGAAATTGCTCCTCAGTTCTTGGCTATGATAAAATTCAGTGCAAGGCAAAAACCTTCAAGAAGTTTCCCTCTCATGAAAGATGCTGGGACTTGTGCATGAGCAGTGTGTAGCTGTACTACCCATTTGTTCATCACATCTTGTCATGGTTTCCAGTATGTGCTAAACCACCGCTTTTGCAGCTCGGTCTTTTGCTCGTTGGATCCAAACTCTGGTTTAGATACTTTTTGTCCAAGTAAGGAAAACATGGAATCATAGAATGGTTTGGATTAGAAGGGACCTGAAAGATCATTTGGTCCCAACTCCCCTGCCATGGGCAGGGATGCCTTCCCCTAGATCATGCTGCTCAAAGCCCCATCCAACCTGGTCTTGAACAATGCCAAGGATGGGGCATCCACAGCATCTCTGGGCAACCTGTTCCAGTGCCTCACCACCCTCACAGTAAAGAATTTCTTCCTCTAATCTAAATCTGCTTTCTTTAAAGTCATCACCCTTTGTCCTGTCACCACATATTCCTGTAAAAAGTCCCTCTCCATCTCTCTTGTAGGCCACCTTTATGTACTGGAAGGTACTCTAAGGTCTCTGTGGAGCCTCGTCTTCTCCAGGCTGAAGAACCTCACTGGTCTCAGCCTGTCATTACAGGAGAGGTGCTCCAGTCCTCTTATCCTCCTCCTTCTGTTGGGGGCCCTGGAGCTGCCCACAGTACTCCAGGTGGGGTCAGAGTAGAAGGGGAGAATCAGTTGCCTGCCAATCTGTGCTCTCATTTTCTAGTAGAAACTGTTTGGATTTTGCTTCTGGTCTGCTATGTGCTTGTGAACTTCTGTAACCATTTAGCATCTTTTGATGCATTGCAGTACATTTAGGCTCTGAACTTTTGAGTATTGTCAAATAAATACAGCAGAAAGCTGGCTGTTCATAAGTGGGGAAGTATTGTATTTATATAATAACTGTATGCTAATAATAGAGAGAGAACGACAGTTTAATGAGTTTTCAATGCCATTGGGTTGACCTGATGATCTGCAGTGCTCTCAGCAGCAGAGACATGATGTTGGGTGTGTTGCTTTGTGCCATGCTGGAGGCAGCAGCTGGGAGAGCCAGCATCCCAGCCAGCTCCTGGGGACGTTGGATGCGGCATGTGCCACTGGGACTCTGCCAAGTCTTAAATTCTGTCTCAATAGCTGTGATGGGTTTGTGAATTCCAGTCAGTGACAAAATAGAGTACTGTCTCTCTTCTTATACGGTGCTGCTTTCTGCCCCATGGTGATCATGTGGTGTCCAGAGTTGTGTAGCTGGGAAGGCTTGCAGGGCTTTTGCAGGCCACCAGGTTCAGTTTGGAGACAGCTGGCTATAGCAAGCAAAGAACTGTGATAAATGATAACTTGAGTAAACCACATATGTGAGGTCTTGAATGAAGTCAAGATTGAAGTAATTTATTCTTGATGATTTGAACAAAAAGGCAGCTCTTACCATTTTAAAAGAATACCTTATAAACTCATCTTCTAAAGATAAAAACTATCAAGCAGAAAACCATGATGTTACGCCAGATACCAATTACTGTGGTTTCTTAATGTGCTTGTGGTTTTTTTTTTGTTTCACATTTATTAAATATTTAGAAGTTCAACTGTAGATATTTTTAATCAAAATCAGAATTTTCTCACAAAATGGGTGATTACATCATTTGCACATTTATATTGTAAGACGTTTTAACGATATAAGCATTTTTTCATTTAGACAGCAACCATAATAAATTGAAATAAAATTCAGCCTTGATTGATGTTCTATGTGTCATGTACAGGGCAAGTCCCATCTATAAAATGTGGTTTGCCAAGGCAGCAATATTAGTAGCATTTGAATGTTTTTCTTATTAAGGAGAAAAATGGTCAGCAACATCAATACCGTCTGCTCCAAAGACCATGGTAAATGGAAACTGCCTGCAGCACATTTGAATTCCTCACTGTATTTGGGATGAAGGTACGATGCAGGCAGTGAGAATTTTTTTTTTTTTCCTTGAAAATTAGGATAGACTATTACAGTTCGTACGATGAAAGAGAGAGGCTGATTACAACATAATGGAGTGTACCATATTCATCTCTTTGAAATATGACCTCACTCGGCCTTTTCCATTTTACAATCGATTCTCTCATTCCCTTAATGAACCTGTGCGTTCATGAGTCTTCCTTGGAAGTATGCACATGAAGTATTACAGTAGCAGAGAGTAATTGTCTGACAAGCAACTGCAAGTAAAGTGTCTCTCTTGTAGTCTTGTTCAATAACATTATGGACCGTTAATGCATCGGAGCAGGTTCCATATTGTTTGGTTAAAAATTATGCAGCCATATTTTTCTTAGTTGTTCATAGTGTTTCTAAAATGGTAGCTTCAGAAAACTGGTTCAGCATCATCTGGCTCTGTTTCCTTGTAGAACAGTACATATGTGTAAGAGATGAGCTATCAGTAAGGTACTTCTGTGAAGTCAGCTCGCTGGTACCAGGTACTGAAATTGGGTGAACTATAATAGTGTTAAAGGAAGAGAGGAAGGGCTTTTTGAGAAGAAAAATGGGTAAAGTTATGTAGAGAATTACTGGAGGCACCATCAAGATGTAATTTTTAAAGGATTAAACACCTAGTATATGACATTTCTATTTGGTGGCTTCTTTTGACTGTCAATGTGATTACATGTAATAAGAAAATACTGTTAATTATATGTTTTGTTTGTGTGTCTTTTCATGTATTTTTGGATGTACTTTTAGTATAAACATAGATTATTTATATAACTAATAATGTATATAACCATGACTGACATGGAAACACTTTATAGATGGTTGAAGCATGTATGTGTGTATGTGTAGTTTTATTATCAACTCATAGCTGCTAACTGGCTGTCGACAGTTCCAAGTTGCTACAAAATATGAAGCCATCCACTGGGTGACTCTCACAAATGCCAAATACCCTAGGTGGTACCCAGGATGAGATGGCAAGCATAGAGCCTGCTGTGATCACCACTGGGAAATCAGGAGAGCAGGGATTGTGGGACAGACTCCTGCATACCCCAGTCTCACTCTGTACCCAGAGAAAATTTGCAGACCCCTGAAAGCCTTTGTAATGACAATTTCATTGAAATTCTAAGCATTTGATGTATCGCCACCAGCACTGATCTGGTAAAAGCGATGATGAAATAAAGATTGAGCTCAGAGAGAAGCAACAGTCCTGTCTGTTATGTCAAAAAAGATAATTCATCATGTCAGAAAGTACCATTTCCTTTTGATTAGACCGAAGTCATTGTCCTAAGGTGTGAAAATTGCCTTGACCAACAGACCTGTTCTGGTTGTGAACTGTTGCTCTGGACCAGAGACAAGAAATAAGTAAAACTAACCTTAATTTTATAAAACATAAGATACAGGAAACCCTTAGGTTTTGGATCACACTAGGCTTGTTAAAAATTTGTGTATTACATATGCAAAAGTGTTTTTTCCTTCCAAAGTAACAAAACCTCTCCTTTTCATATCATCTTTTGCTTTTGGTGAAACTGATGTTCCTGAGCTGTATGATCCAAATTTTTTTGCAAACACTTCAGTGGTTGCTTTTTCACTTGTCTCTTTTCCTTAAAGCTGATATATAGGACTATGGACCTAGTTAGTTTTTAGATACTTTGAATTAGTGTAGCTGACTCCCTGCAGGTAAAATCGGCTTTTTCCTTTTTTTATCGGAAAACTTGGAACACTATATCCTTTTGTTGTTGTTGTTTCTTTCATTAAAGGAGCCTGCAGTTAGGTGTCAGGATGTTTCATTGTGATAGGAAGTTCACCTGTAATATTAGGCTTTTGCTGAAAATTGGAGGTGGTGGGAGTGTTTTGTTTTATAAGTGTAAGAAAGAAAACCTATACTAACAAGTTGCCATTTTTGTTATCTGGGAAACTGTTGAAAATTTGATCAATATAATTAATCCAATTTATTGCCAATTCTTTATTCTGTAGTTGGTATTGCTTGCACAGGAGTGAGACTTCCACCAAGCCAAGAGCTTGGTCTTACAGGACGTGGTTTTACCTGGCGGAGTCCCAAGAAGTGTGCAGCAGAGCCTGTGCGGGGACATTGACCATCGCCTGCTTCAGGACATAAACTCTGCTTATGGTATTTTTGTAATGTTTCAGCATCTTCATTATCTCATCATTCATGTAGCAAACGTGCCCTTCTGTTTCCAGCATCTTGATGTATGAATTGACTGAAGCCCCATTCAGAAAGCATATGTTCAGTGGGGAAGCTTAATGTGTGTGGCTGGTAATGAGATCCAAGTCTCAGCTCATGTCCATGGGACTGAATGTATTTAGTTGAGGCTTTCCATGAGTAGGAATGGGTTCATGCTGAAATGCCTTTGAGTGATAAAGAATGAAATGATCTGTTCAACACCACATTGTACACTCTTCAGAGAACTTGGGGATGAGTTTTTAACCTCTGTTACTGCTGAAGGAAAGGGAACTCTTTGCTTGTCTCCATCTGATCAGAACCATGTTACAGTAGGTCCTCAGAAAACAGACTGTAAAGAATCAGTATCTCTGTCCTGAACAATTTCAATCCTGTGATACAACAGCTTCCTGGGAGGGCAGCTGTGTGAGTGATTTGTTATTTAGTGTTATTAAGAAGGCTTAGGGAGACTTTCAGTTAAGGTCCATCTTTCAGAAGATTCACGTGTGCTTAGATAATTCACATTTTGTATTTAGCAGCTAGCAGGAAAAAGGAACCATTATTTTTCTGCAGAAATTCTGATAACGATGTTCAAGAATCAAATGCACAAAGACTTCCTTATTCTCTCCAGACAATTAAAAATACAGTTCTTTTGGTCTCTGTATACTTTTGAGATTAAATTAAAAGGCTGTATTTCTTCTGTTATTTGTTTTCTGATTTTTATTAGTTTGTAAGGGTCATGCATCTTAAGATTTTTACTTTGCAGTCACAGGGCTGAGAAACTTAATATTTAAGGATGTGAGTGTTAAGTTGGAGCAGTACAATAGAAAGTGTAGACTGAAATTGGCAGAGAGTTGGCATTTCACCAAATGAAGTCTGAAGGACCAATCTATTGTTGCAAAGTGACAGTTCAAGGAAGAAAGGAAGCCACATGTTTGCAGCCAATCTGACTTTTACATCCAGTTTTTACTATATTGATCCACTCTAGAAATGAAATAATGTACCATTCTTTTTCTAAAATATTCAATTCAGAATTGCTTCTCTTAAGCATTTTATGATTGCATGGTCTGCATTTTAAGTTACTGGATGGCTTTGCTTCCCGGTTTCAGTAATGTTTGTGGGTTGTTACTTACACTTGTGATGCTTTAAAGCTTTTGCTGATAGTAAGTACTAGAAAGGTGAACTATATTGCCTCCTTGGATGTATTTAGATGCTGGGCTTGTAGCTGTACTTACAGCTTAAAGCTACTTTTGATTCAGAAGGCTGTAAGATAGAAATGAACGTCTGATACTGTGCTTTTAGAAGGCAAAGATTCCTATAGGAGTATTTCTGAATCACTGATTCTGATGATTTTAGATGGAACACAGTACCTAAAATAACCAAGGACAAACGGTGAAAACATGGAAGAAATTCCCTTCTCAAAAAGAGACAAAGAAAAGCAGTGAGAGTGGAGTTTAAATGTAGCACTTGCTGCTGTAAAATTGTGTCTGACCCAATGGAGCGATATCTGACTGTAGGCTGACTACACTTAGCATACCAGAGAACCTGCTGAAATCCTGGAAGTGCTTTCTTTATACATCTTAGGTGCATTTGTGAGCTGACATTTAAATGGATATGGGTTTGTGTGGGATGCATGTGAGCTCTAAGAAGCATTGCTGTTTGCAGGCTTTTGAGGTTAGAAGAGTGCCTTTTGGGACAAATGGCTTTTCAACAAAAGGAGTGAACTTCATTTGTATGTAGTATTTCAAGCTATCTTGTTGCCCCGCTTTTGGATTGCCCAAATAAAGACTGAGAAGAAAGAAAATATATCAGTTGTTGGTGGAAGCAGCATCCAGGCTGGGTGAAATATTGTAAGAATTTGATGTTTCATATCAAAGCATAACCTCTCCTTTCCTTGGTTGTGTTGCTGCCTATTGAAAGGGTTTGTTGGATCACAGGATATCTGTGGCCCTTTTCTCAGTTCAGAGCAGGATTCTCCTGAGAAGAATGGCAAAGAAAGGTACATAACATGAAAGACTATAATAGATTGTTATGAGCATTTCTACAAGTAGGTCTAATGGAGTAGGTACAGGCACAGCTAAAGCTAACCCAGACTATTATTTTGTGTTAGAAGACACTAAAGGGTATAATTTTTTTCTTCCCTCTAGACTTTGAAAAAGTTCTTACCCAAAATTGCTCTCCTGTAAGAAACATTTCAGAATATGGAGTAGAGAAGCATGAGACAGACTTACTGGAACTGTTCCTTCTGCAGGAGTTGTGGCACAGTGCAGCTCAGAAGTTTTATCTAGGGTGTGTGCCGTGCTCACAGCCACATGGACATTTAGAACTTGGACATCATAGAAGGCTAATGGGAAGATGTAGGAGTATGGGTAGTAGGGTACTAATGCTACTTTTGTGTAGCAATTCAGAAGATGAATAAAGGGATGGTATAATTTGTGGGTGATAGAAAATGAATTGGAGAAAGGTTGAGAAACACTAAGGGGTATCTAGCCAATCTTAGGGAACAGTCACTGTGGTGGCAGATGAAATTTTACAGCTAACAAATGCCAGTAAAATCTTCTGAATACATAATTTGACCTAATTGCATGTTACTGAATACTAAATTAACTACATTTACTGCAGTTGAAAAGCTGGCAAGTTAGGCTTTTGTCTGTCTCTAGAAAAAAACAAACAAACAAAAGGGAGGTGAAATTAACAAAAACTTTATAAAACAATGACAGTATTTCCTAGGTAGTAGCTACTGCTTGTTTATATCATCTTACTTTTTAACAGGAATTATTTATTTTGTTCTGCATCACTCTTAAGAAAATACAGTAAAAATAGAGAAGAATTGCAGGATGGGCAGAAGTGCTTTGTGGCATTGGAAGGAATTCCTTGTGTCAAGTTACTGAAAGAAATAAAACCAGCATAGTTAAGTTAGAGGATGAGCAGTCAGTGGGGGGGGGTGTGTGTAAATAAATCATGCACTTGAACTTACAGCAAGAACAAAGAACTACATTGAAAGGCAGTAAATGGAGAAAACTGATTTAAACAGGGTGGGCGTTTTTTTATACAATGCATAATTAACTTTGGAAACTTGTGGCGAGCTAGATATGTTGGTCTAAATGCATAAATTCAAAAAGAAAAACTAACATTTACATGGCTAATTAGAATAGATGGAGTAACAGAAGTTAGGGTGGATATCCCACCGCAGTGTTTTAAGGCATAGTTATATAGAAAAAAAGCTCAAATGTACTATGGGCAAGTTATTCTGTACTTGTGCCTTCTAGTATACCCTTTTCTGTGGTACTGCAGGAACTGTTAGGGCCAAAGGTTATATTAGGTAGACCACAGCTCTCCTGAGCATGACTTTCCATTTTGGTTGTTTCTGGTTGTTTTTTCCTTTCTTTCTTTCTTTCTTTCTTTTTTAGAATTCTCAGTTTTTATGCAACTGCAGTGCAGAGAAAGTATGTAACTTTCCTGTGAATACTGGAGTCTCAAGCTTCTAGTAATTCAAAAGGGAAGAAATGGCAAAAAAAAAAAGGATTATTTTTTTGAAGTGCTTATTCACAGAAGAAGACTTATTTCTGAATAACGAAAGTCTCTCAAATATCTAGTGATACATTATTTATGTAATTGAGAGTGTATTCATGGAAGTGCCCTCAAGAAAAACAGATTTTGAGTCATACCAAATAGTATGTTCAACTGAGGATTCACTACACAGTTTTCAAAAGTGTGTTCCAGGTTGGAGTGTGTACTTTTATGTATTAACTGACTGTGGATTATTTTTTTCCTTCACATGAAAACTGACAGTGATTTAAATGAGCCTTAAATCCTGGATTGTGGTGTATCTTATGTATGCTTCTGAAACAAAGTAAATACGTGGAACTTATTCAAGTCCACTAGCTGTTATGAATATATATGCTTCTCCCAGGACAATGAGCACAAGCAGCTACTGCCCCTTCATAAATATCTTATTCTTCCTATATGTAATGGGACTCCAAAGACATTCCTGTTCTTGTGGCCAGGGTTGCATTTGCAGAGAAACTGCATATATTGTGTAGTGTATAGTTATAGTTTATGACATTTTCTTTTGTTAGGATTTCTTCTGGGTAATCAGCATTTCAGCCACAACTCACTCTGTTTGGAAAATGCAATTCTAGTGCAGAAGCATGTGATTTTTTTTTTTCTTTTTTTCATGAGGGAAAAGCACTGGAGTCACAAACACATGATTATACTAAAACTGGTTTAGAAATCTGTGCAGGATGGAAGTGGAGGTGTATGGCCTCCCTGAGCATAATGTTCCCCATAATTCCTTCACAGATTTTTATCACTGTAGCATGATTGTAGCTTTTTTAGTGTTGGAGCATCTCACATTTATACAAGGTGAAACTATTGCTGCACAGCCAGCCCTACTTAAACACATCTACCATTTTCATCTTGAAAATCAGTACAAATTAGCTGATACTGAATTCCTCTGCTTATTCAGTGCAAGGACTGGGTTTTCAGCTCATGTATGAAATCAGTCTGACTCCAGTTGCAAACTTCTGTTTCCTTTGCATTTGTTCATGAATAAATAGAGAATGTGCCTTAGTGGAGAGAAGGTTTGGCTGGACCCAGACCCTGGGGCTGATCAGCTCTAGCAGCTTCAGGATTTTCCGTCCTTCAGATACGATGTCTGCCTTTGACTTCAAACATACCAGGTGTTTTTCCTTTCAGAATGTGGCCATAGGTGGAGCGCTGTGAAAACTGAAGGATGCTATTGCAAGAGGTGATGCTGTAAATTCTCCTGTGTGCATGTGTAACTTCTTTTAGCTTAAAGGGAAGTTATGTGCTCACAATGAGGATGAAATAGAGTCCTTTGTTAATATCAAAGAGCCAATCAAGAAAAATTTTTTTTTTATATAGAAAGCCTCCTGCTGCTTCCTGAAAAACTTCCTTTTGTAAAGCACAATGATAAATAATGTTACTTCTTCGGTCATTGTATTTCAGGGGATACTGTTTTGTACCGCTGCATTCAGTGAGACCCGTGAAAGTCAGCTGTGTTTGATTAGATGGGCCAGTAACTCTGGGAAAGATGATGTGCCAGGCTGGTTCTTTACAGGCTCAAGCGTTGGATGCTTTAGCTGGCTAGTTCTCCAGTGTATGTTACTCTGACCTGCCCCGCCAGCTGCCAGACTGGAAGAGTAGTGAGGGTTGGGCTTCAGAGGGATTGCAAATATAGCAGGGCATGAAGGGGTACTTGTCACATCTTCCTGATAAGTGCTGTATATTCTTATCTCATCTTCAGACTGTGTGTAAGGATCATAATTACTTTTGCTTACTGTGTGTTTATGGAAAGTGCTGTGGCAGATCTGTAAGATTCTGTTTTGTCTCTGAATTGCAATGGGATTTTATTTTTTTTCTACAAAACTGTTAAAAAAATCTCCAGGTATTTAATACTCTTTGAAAATACTTATTTTTCTGAACAGACAGAAATTAATTTTAATTAACTGGTTTTTATTTGCATATAGTTTTTTAAAGAAAGTCAAATTGCTGAGAATTTCCCCTTTGACAAATTAAATTCTTCTCAAAGATAAAATTACCGAGGGGATGGGGGAAAGCACTTTTCCCCTCTTTTTTGAGGAAATTATAGTAAGAGACGCAACTACTTACACGCCATTACTTACTTGTTTGGTGAAGGAATTGGGTATCTTATGCCAGAAGCAGGAATTGCCTGATAAACTGGAAAGAAATTAAACTGCCGTCCTGTTCCAGAGCATTTACACAGGAAACTAATTTTAAGCTCATGCATTCCTCATTGGTTTTAACAGAACTAATCAAGGGCTTAGCTAAGACTGTTTAAGTGCTCTACTGGTTCTGGCCATATTAGTGATTTTTTGTGATAGAGTACTCCAATGTTAAAAAGTCAGCCTCCTTAATGCAACTTCTCTGAATAGAGCACAATGGAAGCATGAAGAAGGGGAGGAAAGTGCCCACCTGAACACAAAGTGATAGTTGTGTGAGGTTTTTTTTTTGGGGGGGAAGCCCATGAGTATTTTTGTTGCATATTATTTTACTGACATTACATTTGGAGATGTGCTTCCACTCATTGGAAACTTTGTGATGCATAAAATGTACATAAAATTTTCTTTCTTTCTCATTATTAATAACTTACTGCACTGAAAATGGAAGACCTTACAAAAAGTAATTTGATTTTGGCCACAAAACCATTTGGTTATTTTCAGGCACATTTTCAATTGGCTTTAGTTTGTTGTCCAGATAGATACCTGAAGTTATCAAGGTAAGTTTTGTAGGCCTTTGTAATGCTGTAGGAGTGAGGTACATGTCTGGAAATGAGGGCCCAAAATTATTATCAGTTACAAAGAATGCCCCAAATTTCCTGACAATGTAAACATTAATGTTTGTCATTGAAAAATGTTGGTTTTTTTTTCTTTTGTTGCTGTTGCTAATATTAAAACTGCACTTCTATTACACTGACTGGTAGTTTTGAACTATCCCACTACAGTTACCTGTAGTATTCCTTTGTAACTATTGATGGAAACTTATTTTTGTGATATTTAGTGAGGGTTTTTTAAGTAAAATTTTAGGATTTCTTTGGGGTGGTTTGTGCTTCTCTAAATGGAAAGAACTTGTGTAACAATTTATGTGATGGGAGGAGTTACCTTGTGCATTTTGAAATAAGTAGTAACACAACTGATGAAATATTAGTCATGCTGGCTGGGCCATGCCAAAATGACTTGGAAGTTGCATGTTGAATATATGAATGCTCTTTAACTGGAAAATAACAATCAATACAAACAATTAAAAGGATGCTAAGATGGGAAGGAGGAAGCAAACTCAACTGAACAAGCTCCTTTAGCTTTTAGTGCTATATTTGAAGGCACAGGAACTTAATTTTATGTGTTTCTCTTAAATTGCTTAAGGCATCAGATTCCCTGGCTACTTGTAATTCTGGCCTTCAGATTTTAAAGAAATCTGAAAAAATTGTTTCCCCTTCATGTGTTAGGGAAGGAACCAAGAGAGTAATTGCTTGCATGCCCTACTTCTAAATAAAATATCTGTAACATGTTGTATAATATAATAATACATAATATAATATTATGTAAACAATGTATGTTATTTTCCCAAGATTTGAATCTCGCTAGGTCTGATTATCTCATTTATGTTAAAGGTATTTTTTCTACTCTTGATGCCTTGACAGTGTCAAGGTCTTAAGGATCCCTTTCTTTTACTGCAGTGGTGTAAAGCAGCCTTATTAATAAAAGTAAAGATTTGGCTTAAGGTTTTAGGTTGTAATCTCCTTTTTGTTTAAAAGTATTTGCATCCTTTTTCATGCTTTGTCTCTATTAAAGAACAGTTTAACAGTGGGAAAGATGCACATCATTCGTTTGCTCTGAGGTTAATATTGCTGTTTCCCTGCAAAAATGTCATTTGTGTCACTCCATATTGTGCTCTTAAATAATATTTAATTCCGTGACCTCAGTTCACCATGCCTTCCTGATTGTCCATTAACTGTCATCTTCAGGCAGAGGCAATCTTTGCTGCACGGATACTAGGGAAAAATGCTTGTTAGAACTGAAATAGGTATCAAAAATATGATACCTTGTATGTTCATTCCTCATGTACTCTTAATAATGCTGATTAATGCCAAGCAACCTAAGATATAAAAGTCAAGAACTGAAACTGGGACTGAGGAGGGAAGAAAAACAAGCCTTGCTGACAGGCACACACCAGGAAAATGCAAGGCTGAAAGTACTGTGTCAGGTTGTGTCACCTGACCATGCAGTTACTCTCATTCAGGAATTGAGTGCAAATATGAACACTTCGGGTCTGTTTCACTTCCTGTCACAGCAAACCAGCTCCCATCTTTGGTTGTTGTTTAACACTTAGATAACTAACAGTGGTAGTAGTTTTAAAAAACTTGAGTTATCTGAACAAGGCATCAGCTTAGTACATTTCTCTTTCCACCTTTGAAAATTGTGAGAAATGGTTCAGACAGCATTTTCAACGAGCGGCAAGGAAAATCTAAACAAACAGTAACCTGAATATAATTAAAATAATAAAGAAGGCCCCATATACTTTCTTGCTGTAAGGAGGATAACTCATTGCATTGCATGTTTTTTTTTTTTTCCTCATCTCTAGATGGCTTATTTCTGTTTGTTGGGATTGGTTTTTTTTTTCCCCAGACAGTGGAAATGCCTGCTATGAAACTCACTAATGATGGCTTTACAAACTTGTCTCCAGTCCAAGTGGTTCCTCACTCAGTGATCTCCCTTCTCACAGGCTTTTTTTTGGCATTACATGGGAAAAAACCAAGAGAGTAATTGCTTGCATGCCCTACTTCTAGATAAAATATCTGTAACATGTTGTATAATATAATAATACATAATATAATATTATGTAAACAATGTATGTTATTTTCCCTAGATTTGAATCTTGCTAGGTCTGATTATCTCATTTATGTTAAAGGTATTTTTTCTACTCTTGATGCTTTGACAGTGTTAATGGTTAAATTTTTTCGTCTGTACCTGTTGACACTTCTAATTCACAATTCTGATTCAGTTCCTTTTCACAACTGCCAGTTTTCCAGCTTTGTGAAGCTCTTACTGTAGGCAAATGTGGCACATTTGGGGCTCACTCTAAGATTTAAAACAAATTTTATGTCAACATACTGCTGTTCACACATTTGGAGCATGTTTTAGACTACAGTGTTGTTAGGGATGAATCCACCTAACAACAAAAGGTGCAGAACGTTTGGAGGGACAGGTTTAGGGCTGAACTGAGCAGTGTCATTCACTGAAAATGATTTTAACTGTTTATCTCAAGCCAGCATTGGGTCCGTACTACCAGATTTCTGCATGTCTTTATACCTTTTACAGCACACTAATAGTTGCTTTCTAACTGAGATCATTAGTGACTTGTCACAGCTCACTCTTAAGAGACATGTCAAATGCCAGCTCTGCTTGTTTAGTGTATTTGGCTTGCTTGGCAGGTTCTTCACCACAGGGTGCAGGATTTTATTCAGACAAATTACTGAGCTTTTACATTGCTGAAGTTGCCTTTAGGGAAGGGTTTTAGTGGAGAGATTTGACTTTCCTAACAACTGTTTTGAGAAATGTATAGCTGGTTCCGTATTAGAGTGCTTATTCTGAAAGTGAATGATGATGAAATTATTTTGGAGCATGTTATTTCTTTATTGTGAGATCACTGATGCTTTCGGATTTTCCTTTTTCCATCCCAAATAATGCTGTACCAAAGAGCAAAGTTATTAGCTGCACATATAGGCTCTCTTTTTGCTGCTGCACACGTGCCTGTTTATTCCGCTTCCTTTGATTTGTGGGAAAGCCAGTTAAACTTTCCAGGGAAGTTGTATGCTGTGGAAACTCTCCTGGTGCTCTGGGAGCTCCTCTGTGCATTTCCAATAGTGTTTCACCTAGATCTGTACAACTGATTAATTAACAATTCATTAATAAGTAACAGGTGCAACTGTTGATCCTGAAGGGATCTCAGGGAGGTGAGATAACCTATTGCCAGGACATGGATGCTGGCTTTGGTTCTCTCAGAGTTGGTCATTCCCAGTAGTGGGAGGGGGATGCCTACTGCCACTGCTCACAGCGGTGCCACGTTTGAAACTGATGCAGCTTTCCTAGTCGGAAACAAGTGGAGGAGAATTAAATCGTAGTCCAGAGGTTTTTAGGGTTGTTAGGCTTTTGTCTCTGAAGGGAGAATTGAGTTTGCATGACAGTGGTCCCTGCTAGCGCATGGTGTGTTACTTGCTACAGATGTACAGAGTTGTCCCTGTCCAGGGGATGGCTGAAGTTCTGAAAAGGATATGGATTAATACAATCTGCCATGAATCTGTATTCAGCCCAGTGTGTTAGTTATAGCTGGCATTTTCACAGTGGGTTTTGGTTTTATCTACTGTATGGTTTTCCACAGCGCTGCTAAAATCCTGGTGGCTGCAGAGCTTTTCTGCATGTCACTGTATATTCTGATTTGATCTGGCACTGACAGGTACAGAGCATAATAACCTGTGTTTGATGCAATGAGCCAGCATGCCTTTTGGGCTAGATTTCTATTTCCTCCCTATCCCTATTGTAAGCAGAATTTGCATATTTAATTCTTTTCACTTAGTGAAAAATATATCCCTTTAGGTTTGACAGCTTCCCAAAGAATATTTTAGATTTCCCACACTGATTGTGGGCCATATGTTAGAACTAATTATATAAATGAGACATCATAGAATTGTGACATGCTTAAATGTTCAGTGCTTTAAAGACTTATGCAAGTGCATGCTAGCTTGGGTAAGTGCTGGAAGAAGAAAAGAGAAGCTGCAGGTTTTGAGCAGATGTTAGCAGCTTGGTAGGGCTATCCATTGTCTTTATCTCTCTATAAGAGGTTGCTGACACTTTGAAGGGTTTGGCAGACTATTCTGAGCTGCCATAGTGCAGGAAAGAAAGAATTTCCTTTTTGTACCTATGGACGCGCCAGAGATTCATTATATATTAAGTCATATGAAATGTGGGATGCAGATAGCCTCATTTTGCTGTTGGAAGTAAGCATTAAATGTGTGGCTGTAGCTGAGTGTTTCTGCCCCCCCCTTTTTTTTGGTGTGCTTTGGATGTTGCTCTGAGGCAGAATGGCTCACAGGCCTGCCTTTTATTCTGAATTCGTGTTATTATGAATTATATTATTGGGAATTAACTGGGAAAGAAAAAAGGTAAGGGAAAAAAAGAAAGAATTGGAAGCTCAGACCTGTACACTGGAGGCTGAAGCACCAGTGAAGGAATGTTATGAGATACTTGTCATTAACATTAATTGGACAGGAATGATCTCTAAAGTCAACTATACCTTGAACAAGTTTATAGGAAAAAAAAAAAAGTCTAGTTTCTACTAATGCTGTCATATTATTTTTTATTGCTCCAAATCTCAGTGATGCACAGAATGGTAGTGTCACAGAAAGTATATTGTACAAAAGTTTTGTCTTCATAGTTAAAAATGAAATATGTATGCAGGTTATGCATGCCGAGCTGGTAAGCCAGAATTATGTCTGTAAGCTATTTCTGTATATTTAGCTTTAATGCTGATGCATATTTAATTGCTTGGCCTGTTTTCCCCACAGCGAGATGTGGCTGTCTTCCACTGAAGTCAGTGCCTGAAGTCTGCAGCAGCCCAGTTTGATGTTTGTACTTTTGCCTGTGAGGTGCAGCATCCACATCTGCGAGTAGCAGGTTGGTGTAGTCTGGGGGAAAACCAAAAAATCTGCTCTGCTTTTAGAGGGGTGTTTCTGTCAAGGGCTTCCCTGTGGGACTGTAAATGGAGAAATTGACAATTTTAATGGCTGTGTCTGTAATCTATGCTGGAAACAGATATACTCTATTTTCCTCTCGCGTGCAGAGATATTCCTCAGCACGAACTAAATTGTTTTATGTTGCTTGTCTACTTAAGCACAGAAAGGTTTTTCTCAATGTATTGAACTGGTTTTTAAATTATAATACAACTTTTGGCTTTCACTTGTAAGACCTCACCTATGCTACTTTCTGTATTTCTTGTCAGAACATGTTTGGAAAATGGAATCACAAGAAGCAATTAGCAATAATTGTGTTGAAAGATTACTCTGCATAGTTAAATCTCAGATGCTTTGTCTGTGAAAGATGAGTATCGCTTAACTTCACGTGGAAAAGCACACGTGGTTTGTAAGTGAAGTTTGAGAAGCTGTTTCATATGAAATCTTTTTTTGGTTTTACATTAATTCAGTGTAACGGCTCAGATGGTTAGTACAAGTAAGACAGGAGGGAGCAATAGGAAAAAAGCTTTGGATTCTTGTATCAGCAGAAAAGTATGTGCGAGTAGAGGAGAAATCTTCATGATCCCAGATGTTTATTAGCTTGTATTCTCTAGTCAACTAAAGGAACTTTTTAATGCTGGAGATACTGAGTAACTTTTTTTAAACTTCTTTTTCTGTTGGACTTGTGTCCTATTCTGCTGTTTATTGTAATTTGTGTAATACTGGAAGTTCTTACTGTTTTATCAAAGGATAGCAGATTGTTTTATTTTAAATGAAGAAATCCCTTCAGATTATACATTTTCTGCTCAGCTGCAGATTAGCAGTTTTATCCAGTCACAATTGTAGGGTATATTGCCAGAAGATAATTTGTTCCCTCTGTCTCAGTCATGCTTATTACCTTCATTTTATTATATAGTGTAAGCCTGTGAAATGATTTCTTAACTGCACTTAAAGATAGTTTGTGTAGACAGCAAAATTACTGCTCCCGCCCTCAGGATCAATTTGTAATGTGCTTTTATATAAATATTATGTGCTACACTTCAATATTGTTCATAGTCCAGAAGATAATTGCTGTGATGAGTCTTACTTAAGCATGGTAAAAGCAGAGTCCATATGGAATTTGAAGGAAAAGGTACTTAATTAGCTGTGCTGTAATACTGCTGTCCTGTCTCCAGCAGGACTGCTGGTGCCCTCAAAACTGTTTCTTGCATGAAGGAAATATTTGCTTTAGTACAGCAACTTAGTGAACATATTCTGGTGGGGTTTTTTGGGGCGGTGGAGAGAGCAACCGTGAAATGAAGATCTAATTTTTAAAAGAAAAATACAAAAAAACCCCACTGACTTAGAAAATTCACAAAGGGAGGGAATAGGAGAGAAACCTAAGTGGAGAAGTAAAAGAGGTATTGATGGATATGCAGGCAAACAAATTGAGGAAGTAGGAGGAGAAAATGAATTCATGTGGTCTTAAAGAAGATGGAAGGAAGCAAAGAAAGAAGGGAGAATTATCAGAATGCAGAACAAAATGAGTCGTGAACTCATTCACAACTCATCAGGCACTTAAACATATTGCTCTCTTAAGAAGGCCTGGTTGTCTTCACTTTTTCCCTTCTCCTTTTCCCCTCTTCTCCTTTTACCTGCACTGAAAAAATAGTTTGCTAGAGTGAGACCACAACAGGACTGAGTGGTGCAGCTCAGAGGTGTCTTAGCATCTTCCAGTTGACTCACTCACATACATTTACTTAAGTTACTAAGGAGATGTGCTCACATAGATTTAATTATTTCATTACTATCTTTCAACTTTGTGCTAAGTTAAAGCATCGCTGGGGCCTCAACAGAGCACTCCTCCTTTTTTTACCTGCATCAAATATCTGTGTGCGAAAATAGAGAAACCTGATGCATGATAGGCCCGTAATTGGGTTGCCGCACACAATTTGCACTTCACCTTTTTTTTAAACCTTTTCACCATTCCTGTGGAATCAATGCCAGGCTTTGAAATATTGTCACAAGCAAGTATCGACCTTTGCCACCTGAGCTAAACTGATATTTGTAGGGACAGACTCCAGAGGGATAAATACAGTGCAGCATATTGCTAAGTTGCAGCTCAAAAAAAGATATGATACAATATTATCAGTGTTCATGTGTTTGTTTATAATTAGTTTGGCTACAAATAAAAACACAATTTCCCAGTGCTGCATTGGAGATAGGAGGAGATATGAGGTATCTCCACGGTATCATTTGTTAATTTCAGCATTGCAGTTAGTTTCTCTTTTTTTTAATCCATGTGACTTGCCCTCCAGTTACTCTGGATGCAGTAGTGTCAATTTCAAGATACTCTCAGACTGTATAATGCTGTCTCAGATATAAGAGAACCCTAAAGTGATCAGAAATTCTCCTTACTTAATGACTTTGGTGGAACGATAGGAATCCTGTGTTGCTCTGGCTCTGTTAAGTGCTGCTAGCCTCATTAATAGTTATGAATTTTATTCCTATTTAACTTGAAGACTCTCTATACCTCTTGGCAGCATGAATGAACAAGGAGCAGTAGTAACCTGAACCCAAGGTCCATCTTTGAGAGGTGCCCACGTGGGTGGCATCGGTGCCAGTGTGCAGGACAAGGCTTGGTGGTTTTGGCACAACTGAGGCACCTTGCCTGACCTGTGCCACAGGTGCTGGGGTGTACCTAGGCTCCCTGAATTATAACTGATTTAAGTACTGCAATTAGATATACTGTCTTATGCTGTCGATTGCCCTGATTTATGATGCTTTTCGTGATTTTCTTTTTGACTGAACTTCCCTTTTTGTTAACAGGTATTTCTATTTTGTTTTATTCAGGTGGCGCATGTTCTGCATTATGGAGAATAATGTTCAGTTTGATTGATTTGTTTCAGAATGGATCTGTGCATATTTCCTCCTTCTCTCTTTAGTCTGTTCAGTGTGAGTCACTCCACTGAGTGAGAGCCTTTATTTCCTCCTGTGTCTGTGCATGTCTGTGTCGGCTTTCCCCAGCCTTGCCCTCTGTGCCTGTTGTGAAGCTCACTGAGGTTGATCCTGGTCCCTGCGGTCTAGTGCTCTCAGTGCAGCTCTACAGGGTCACCACAAATCATGCCTTCGTCCAGGTTACCCAGTGCTGATGCATTCTCTTTGACATCTACTGCTTAAACATAGTTAAATGTCAATACCATAACAATTAAATACTGTTAATACATTACACGTCCTTTAACACCGTGGGGCTTTGGGTTGGCACTTTGCAGGGACCTGTACTGACTTGGAAGGACATCTCACTCCTTTAAAAGTCGTCTTGAAGTTGATGCAAGTCCATGAGGAGCAAGTTGGGCTGAAGAACCTGTCCTAGGGTTGGTTGGCTTAATGCTATAGGTTTGGCATGCTGCTCTCAGCTTTCATCATTGAGGCAGACTTGCTTCGATGAAATATGGGTTAAACTCTGTACACTTGCTTCATGATACATTATGAAGGCTTACGACAATCTATTTTTAATAACTTCCACCCTTTGTAACTGTCCTGCCAAGAGCTTGGCTTACTGATGTCCAGTCTTCTCCAGGCTTTAACATCTACATTTTTGTTCCAGTAATAGTGGTTTTAATATAAGTGGAAACATCAGTCTTGTCTTAAATCTTCAAAATTAAGTATAAATGTTATCTGTTGGTTTTCATAAACTTGAATCTTTGAGATGGTGCTTGGCTTTTTGTAAGCCAGCACAAGATGTTTGTAATTCATCCAGGAAGTACTTTGTCAGAAATATCAAATGATGAGCTATGTTATAAGAGTTTTAACATGCTGTTCTAATTGCAGTTGCAGTTTTAAGCTTCTTTGTTAGCTGTGTAGAGTATTCTTGAGAGAATATGATGTGGTAAAAGTTACTTTCCACAGGATGTGATTTGTCCTATGATTATCTTTTCTTCCCTTCAAAAATGGTGTTTTAAAATTATGTCCGTTTACAGACTGGCTGAGAATGCCCTTTTCTGTAAAACCACACCCTGTGTGGGTGTGGTGCCTTTTATTTAACAGGCCTTTTATGCCCATTTCCTCCTCTGGAACATGGAGGACAGTAGCACCCAAGGGCGTTGGGGGAAAGGAAGCTTGGACTGAATAGGCAGAAAGAGTTTGTGTCTACTGGAGCAAATTCCTGCCTGGATCTTAGGCTGGCACCCATAACTTCTGTTCCTGTCTGTCCTGCAAGGAGACAAAGCAGTTTCTTCAACCTCTGGTTGGGGTCTGGAGGGCAGCAGCATGGTGGTTGCTCCCTGTGATCACCACCTAGAAAGCTGGGTGTTGAGCCTGAAGAATCAGTCCTCCTGTTGCCCTGAGTAGTTGTCAGTGTAATATAATTTAATAGAAATTCTCTCTACCATTGAAAAAAAATCTAGAAAATCACTCAGGAAACACATAGGGGAGAGCATTGTTGCCTGGGGTTATAGAGTTAGATGCTAAGAAATAAGAAAATAACAGATTTAAGGTATCAGCAGCTTGAATTCCGTGCACGCAAGTGAGGCTATTGGCTGCAACTGTAATAATTTGTTAACAAGAGTGATGAACTGGGAGTTTTATTGTAGGTCATTCAGATCTTGAGGGCAGACTACTGCATCTCCTGTAGGAGAACCCCGTTGTGTTTTCATTCACATATTTCTTCTGTGGAAAAAGGATTCAGCTGCTAGCTAAACTTGGATACATGGGCAAATTTTGGTACCCGTGGGCCAGAATTTTTGAGCTTGTTGGATAAACATTCCATTTTGCTGACTCGTAGTAGATAAATGTGGTTTTCTGACTGACACACAAAATACACATTGGCAGCCAAGCAATGAGTTGTCTGGTATTGACCAGGTGATCAGGGTCACACAGGTGCAGAAGTGGTGTGCTCTGCCATGCTGGTCATTGCCTTTTTTGACAGAAGGATTCTTCTGTCATTAATTTATAATGGGGTTAGCTTAATTTTTAAGAATCCTGCTGTACTGGATTTTAAAATAATGTTTAGGGATATCTTAGTAGCAGGGGTCTCTTTTGTAGATGGGCTGTATTGCTTTGATTTACTGTTTGGTTGTTGGTATAGATTTAGAAACATACTGCTTCCACCATATAACAAAAAATGCATCTGTAGGATTGATTTGATTTCTTTTATGTATTTTTTTCCTTGATTTCTTTATTCTGGATAGACTTAAAAATGTTAAGCATAAATGCAAAATTGTGGACTAAGAGCTTTGGAATAATGAGTGTGAAGATGATGGTGAATTTTTTTTTTTTTTTTTTTTTTTTTTTAGATTTTTTTAGAGTTTTTTTGCTAGATGCTGAACAACTCCAGGGAAATGATACAGATTCAGAATCAACCTTTACTCTTGGTGCATGAGTAAAGCAGTAGACTGTGAAGTCTGATTCTTGACTGAATCAGTAATAACAATAAATAAATAATGAGAGCTGTAGGATGGTGTTGAAACAAGGAATCCTCTGTGTGTTTGTGTATTTGTTTGCATGATAAAGTCTGTGTATTCGAAGATTGGCTTGTCTAGAGAGGCTCTTTTTTTGTCTGGAACAAGCCTTTGATATTTTGAAGAAATCAAGAATTAATTCTTTCTGTTGAACTTTGAGGGATGCGTCTAATAACATTGCTTACCTATCCCTCCCAGGAAAATAATTCCATTTATGAACAGGTACCAAAAGTACAATTAACCAATTTCAATACTACAGCTAGGAGGCCTGCTCACAGTCAAAACCAAAACTAGATTTGATTTGCTTTAAGGACCAATGTTGTTATCATGGGAAGGTGAGGTAATGCCTTTTTTAATGCTTATACGTAATTTTGGAAACCTAAAATACAGTTTAGATGTGTAATAGCAATATTAAATATTTAAAATTTTGAAAAATTTAATGCAGTTAAATATTAAATACATGTGCTGGAGAACAAATTGCAGGGTTGAGTACTTATGTCAGTAACATGTTTTATTTGAATAGTTCTTGTCATTTTTGTGTGAACAGTGAAAGAGGTGTTGAGTGTATATGTGATGTCAACACTTTAAGTCATGAAGACTTTTCGAAAGTTATTACATATTTAACTATGGAGTGGACAACATTTTTTGAAATAACAGAAGTTACCCAGTTAATAAGAATAAAAAAGATTTGACTGCTGTACTCTGGTTAGTCGATTTTTCCTCAAAAGGAAAGTGAAATCTGTTCTTGTGTTTCTCATGCATGGCTCTACTTTTGTAGGAAAACCAGGGACAAATTAAAACCTGCGTGTGTTTAGCTGCTGTAAATCATCTTACAAAAAGCGTTGACCAGCAGAGGGCTTCTGTCCCTGGGAAATAATCCCTCACACCGTTTTTGCCAGAGAAGAGGAGCTTTGTGCACACACCTTTCCACAGTGGTTTTCCTTCTCTCGTGGTCCTGTGGACCAGCCAGCTCTGGAGAGCTGTGCAGGATCCTGTAGTCTCCGTTGCTTCCCTTCAGGTTGTACATGATGCGGTCTCATCTCCATAGGGCAGGGGAAAATTCAGTCCCTCTGCAGTGACCTCATTTTAATGATGTTAAATGTTTTTGTTGTCGAGATGCAAGTATGAGGACAGGGAGGGATGCTATGAAGATTTTTGGAGGTCAGACTGTGGGATAAATACCCTGTTGGTTGTCAATTTATAAAAGAGTCTATCACATTTTAAACCAGAGCAAAGCTTTATTCTTTTCATCCTGTTGCGGCACAGAATGGCATCTGATAAATCTCACTGTATTGTAATTTATGCCTTTAGCAGTGTGAAGGGGGTGCACCGATGTGGGGGCACTCAAGCGGGTTTCTGTAATGGCAAGAGCACCGATCCTCCACTCTGCTAGAAATACATTTTGAATCCGTCCTGCTGCCTCATTACTGAATATTCTTCTTGACACATAGTTTTGCGTTTTACCTGGCAGGCATTCGTCTTTCTTTTGGCTAGGTTTTGCATTCCTTTTATCTGCTTTATCTAGAATTCATCTCTGTTGCTTACTCTGTAGCCACGGTGTGCTAAAAAGCCTTAAGTCAAATATTGCCACATACACCTCTCTTCTTAAAATGCCATTAACTTCGCTTGGTGCTGTGAGCCACCCAGTCAGAACCAAGCTTTTCAGCTGGGTGACTGGCAGCATATGGAGAGACAAACTCTTTTGGACACATTTGGTTAAAAAGATAGTGTTTGTTCTGCTTTTCTGTGTTCAGCAGTGCCTTTTTTTCCTCAGCAGAATTGGAAGATAATAGGATTTTAAAGGGTGAGTAATTGACCGACAACCACTTCCAGCCGTAGCATTTTTCTTCATATTGTGTGGCCTCAGTGCTTAGGTGAGGCACAGCCTGATTTCTTATTTCCACAGCTCGCTGCACTAAATCCCATGGCAGCTTGGTTATTCTGCTGGCAGCCCAGGGGAAACAGAAAGATACATAAGTGGCCTGGGTTGGTTTAGTTGGTTGGTTGTTTTTTAAATTTGGGTGTTTGTTTTAATTGCATTGTGTATCTCTAAGAATAGTACGCACTACTCAAATCTTAAAACCGAACCAAATACATGCAAAATGGATTCCCACTGTTGATGCCAAAATTAAATATTTTCAAAATCCCTTGTATTTTAATATATCCTTTCTTTCCCCCTCATCCAAAAATAAACTAATTTTTTGCTTTTTGGTGTCTTTTTTTTTTTTTTTGGTGCAAATATTTGTGTTAATTGGTGGTGACTGGGCTGCAGAAGGATGAAGGCTGGAGGTTGTAGATGCTCAAGACCGCAGCTGAGTAAGGGCTTTTGCAGCTGAGAGAGGTTTGGGAACTTGGGAGGAAGATGGCAATAACAGTTTAAAGCTTTGGTTGTCACAGGGGAGGTTTGTGAGAAAAGGAGTCAAATGCTTCAATCAACCAGGAGGGAGTGAATGAATTCTTATCTTTTTTATGAGGATTAATTTTTTATTAGATGGTAGTGTCTGTTTTCATTTGATCTTTTCCCCTTTTTAGCCTTTTTTTCCCCAAGCTTCCCTCCCTCTCTGCTGCCTCTTGCTTGAGCCTGAATGGCTCTGACACCAAATGACCATTTGATGAGTCTTTCCTCACCATCCCCCCGTGTCTAATTTACCAGAGAGTGCTCTTGATGTGGGTGGTACCCCTCTCATCTTATCAGGGTTTTAGACTCAGCAGCTCACAATGATGCCCACAGGCGAAGGGCATGTTACCAAAAACGTGGGGAAGTTGTGCCAGCATAGTTTAGAATTAGCTTAAAGTAGTCCTAAAATTTGTGTGGGGGTTCTTCCTGAAGCTTGGGAGACGTAGTTAAATATACTTTAGATTAATAAGTGATCAATATAAAACTGCATTTGTTGATAGCAAATTTTTAAAAACGTATTTGCATATTTAAGTTATCTTAAATACTGAAATGTGTCCTTGGGTGTTTTTGCATCAGATTGTAGAGACCAGTATAAGGCACACAGATACAGGGCTGCATTTAAATGAAAGCGAAGAGCATCAGAAAGTTACTGATAACACCTTTGTTTTTTATATTTGCTGCGTCTGCAGGAGAAAATGGTACCAAAACCAAAGCAGTTTGTTGCTTTCTGATTATTTGATTCCTTGTGTTCTTTGTTTTGGCATCAGTGCTGATGTGTTCTATAAACAATCCATGGTAACATAAGGATTTGTAAGGGTTGTAGCGGTTTTAGAGCATCAAGGTTTCAGAAACTCTACTCAGATTGCTCAGTTACTCTGTTTTGAATTTTAAAGATTATACTGGTGGTGTATGCATTAGTGTTATGTAAAACATATACATATTAAATGCAATGTGAATATATTTTGCCTTTTCTGAAGAGATTTAGAATAAATAAAAGCACCTGCAACTGAACAGTTGAATGTTCTGGTGGAAAAGAACCTAAACCCACCTTCTTGCAAAAATGTATAGCTGTTGAACTTTGTGGATCCCTTACCTCAGTGAGTTACTTGCTTAGTTTAAAAGGTCAAATAAATTAGACAAATTAATGTTAACATGTTGGTGAACTACTTACTGACTTTAATTGAAACTGTAAAAACAGATACCCTGAGGCAGATTTAAGCAGTGGCAACTAACATTGTTATGATAGCCTCAGGAAGCAAGTGTAACAGACAGGATGTTTTGTAATAAAACTGTAAAACAATTAAAATAGCTGCACAAAGGATGCTGCTTTTTAGCCTGTCCAGAGGAAAGGGCTGCAAAGGGAGTGTCAGCCAGTCACAGCATCACAGTTGTTATAAATTGCTATCTACTTTTGGAAGGGGCAAAAGATGGATAACAAAGTCGACAAGTAAATACATGCTACATAAATATGCATAAATCCATTACCATCTGCCACATTGTCCAATTTGACTGGGGTGTCTACCACATAAATCAGTTTAAAGCAGTTTCCCTCAAGCAATATTTTCTGTAATGAATGGTTGAAAGATCTACATTCTTGGGTTGTGACTGTAGTTCTGGTATATAATACGGAAAATACCATATTTACCATTTTCTCAAAAAAAAAAAAGAAAGCTGTAGTTGAAAGATTTATTTGACTGTGCAGCTACTAAACTTTGCATTAGTCTTTGGAAGCCAAGCCAGGAAGTTAAATTATCAGGCTTTTTGCTTGGCTAGGAATTTTTAGTGGTTTATTTGATACAATCACTACTATAGACATTAAGTAAAGATTAGAAATACCAGTCTGCAAATGTGCTGGTTTTGTATCCCAGCATTGTGGTAATTTTAAATTATAATTTTTCATAAGTTTCATTCCTTGCTTGGTAAGCAAACATAGCTCATAGTGCTGCTGTTTATTCTTTGTGTTGTCACTGTGCTATGTCTCAGTTTAGGTCCAAGTAGTTTTATTTTTCTATCCTGTATGTGTATAGCACATTACATTTAATCTTTTATCCAGATGTGGCCTCTGTCTCCTTAGACTCAGCTTGTACAGTTTTCCTACATCCTATTCTGGATTTCTCCTAATAGCTACGGTGATAGAGTCACTGTGCTTGGCTGTGCATTCACTCCGTTTCTTTGACTCAGAGGCAGCTTTACACTGTTCTGGCAGTGAAAAGGGGCCCCAGTGAGAATGGGTCTCAAGACCCAGCTGGCTTGTCTTCTGTTTTATGACATGCCAAATAGATTGCACCAGGAGAGGTAACATTTGTGTGTTCACTCTTTAATGCAAGAAGAAAGTATTAAAATTTCCTTGTTTGTTTGTTTATTTATAGATTAAATCTCTAAAGCAGAAGTGGGGAGTCTTTTTTATGTACACTGATGTTCCTTTTGTTTTTTCTCCCCACTCCATTCCCTTTATGGAGATTTGTAATTACTACTGAAAGATTTTTAGTATTCTGATTAAGAGTATATGTTAAGACTTTACATCAAGATATTTTTTCTGGTAGGAGGTGTTAAAATGCTCACTTGTGATGGAAAAAGACAAATTTGGAGTTCCATTCTTATAAAGAAACTGGCCTGAGTTTGTATATGAAACAATCTGATAACCTGTCTTCTCTCTGCAAATATTTGCCTCCATTATGTCAAAGGTCAAAAATCTAAACTGCCTGTCTGGTTAATTCATGGAGTTTTGTAAATCACTTAAGTATTTTTAAAGCTGTATGGTTAGGTGTCCTTTAGTAGGTTAGGAATCTAACTTTGCATTTCTGTTTTGTAAGAAGCACAGGTTTGTAGTGTAAGAAAGTCACAATACAAGAATAAAATTATTGCAAAAGTAGTTTATAGGTAATACTGAAACGTTTCTTTGATATGGTAAAGATTCTGTAATGTTAGAAAACCAGCTTTTAATAAAAACACAGCTTCACTCCTTAATGGAGCAGAAATTTAATGTTAAAACTAGAAATGAATCCACTTGGAAAAAAAAAGTGTGTGCAAGTGTGAGATTCATTTTCACTTCAAATTAGCCGCCTTAAAGATCAGGCATCACATATAAGCTGGTTATCCAGCCTTTCAGCTCAGTCATGGAAGGGAAGGGTTTCTATAGATAAAGAGTCATATCATTTACAGAGAAGTGTCCAGTAAAGGTGGGATATGTTTCCCCTGGAGTGGCCTACAAAAAATACGTTTTTGTGGCTGTAGGGCAGTGCATGAATCTCCGTGTGACATTTTTTTGTGTACGTGAGGGGGAAGGGAACAGTCTGCTCAAAATGAAGAAATGTCTAGATTTTTAATGTAAAATATTAATCTACAGCATGCTAGTTCTCAGGTGGGTTTAGTAACAGCTGGGATATGATTTAAGGTAAAGATACTTGTAAAAACAAACAATCCCCTCACCTAAATACACATCTTAAATCTCTGTATCTTCCTTATTGACGTGAAATAATAGACCAAAGTATAAAGGTTTGTTTGAGAAAGGCCTGTTTCTGATCTAAAAGTATTCTTTCATCAGTTCTGTGTGTTGGATGCTTTCCTTTGAGCACATTTTGAATGTGTTTAGAGGAGAAAAGATAGTCTGGCAACTCTGTATCGAGGCAGGAAACCTATTTCCAGAGCTGCCCCAGGCTTCCTGTCCGGCTGCGGAACTGATCCTTCTAAACAGAGCTGGGGAAAAAAAAAAAAAAAAAAAAAAAAAAAAAAAAAACCCCAAAAGTTTTTTTTTTTGTGTGGAAAGTTTTGAAAATATTTTTACTAAAATAAAGTTATTGGGG